>NW_007578023.1:347892-396751 GCF_000690725.1 Stegastes partitus
GCCTCTTGCAGAGGCTGTAGCTTTACAAACACAACATTATCTCAAGGGAAAAGGCAGATATTTAGTCCATACATCACAGTCTGATGAAGTTTTGTGGTTGATCAGGTGACGCTGGTTGCTATGAAACACTGAGATCAAGCGCAAGCTGCTCTGTGGAGTTGAATGAATTATTAATACAACAACCACACTGAACATGACAACAAATGGAGCTGCTAACTTTCTTTTGACCAGAGAGAATCACTCATAATAACTATGTCCTCATTATTGGATCACGGGTTGATCAGGACTGCAGCGGTGGAGCAGGTGGTTGCACCAATCGCAAGTCATTTATGCCACTTGGTGCTGCTGTGTGACGGTGCTGAGGAGCCTGAACAATTCAGCCAGCTGGAGGAGGCGGCTCAGGCTGTGGCTAAAGCTACTGAGAACCTGGCAGCAGCAGCTTCCAGGTATGTGGAGAGAAATTTAATGCACAAAACTCAGATGCAACAGTCTATAAAAGTCGCTTTCCCAGTTGTGAAATCATTTAATTTATATAAGAGACCGACATGTGTATAGAGTATGTACTATAAGATGAACACCAGACTCTTAACTTGTAGACACATCAGTGAAGCCGCGGATGAAGTTTTGCAAATGGAGATGTCATCTTTGCTGGAGTCGGTCACTGTGTCTGGACAGCATGTGCTGCTGGCTGCCCAGAAACTCAGCATCCAGCCCAGTTTGCCTGAGCACAGAGAGGAACTCATCACTGCCACACAGAACGTCTTCCTGGGAGTAGTCAAAGTAAAGCAGGATTTTTCTTCTGATTGAAAAGGTTTCTGCATATGCACTAAAAATGTACCATATGCTCAAACAAAAGTAGAGT
This sequence comes from Stegastes partitus, assembly GCF_000690725.1. NCBI lineage: Eukaryota > Metazoa > Chordata > Actinopteri > Pomacentridae > Stegastes > Stegastes partitus. The sequence goes on from NW_007578023.1 coordinate 348,755, forward strand.
AAAAGATTTGATTTAAAGCACTAAGAGGTTCCAAAAGATTCATCATTCATGGCTATATCTGCTTTTTACTTTCTCAGCTGTTTCGTTAAATCAGGTCTCTACTTAAAACAAGAAGACACCCACACTGGTGCTTTTCATTTCACATGTGAAATATCTCAGCTACTCATCCTTGATCTTTGGCCTAAACTTCCAGTGCGCTTTCCTAATGTTAGCAACTGACTGATCCTATTTGTAATATCATGGCAGGGTGTACTGTATACTCCCTACTTAGCTTCACTGTCATAATCTTTCCTAAGTTTACATCTATGCTGGTGGATGTGATCGTCCAAACCAGATTTCATAATGAAGTATTTTTATAGTACTTCTTAGGACTTTAGATTAAGATTTTATATTTATTACTTATTACCTCTAATAACTGTTGCTATCTTGTTGTTTAACTAACCCTTCGTGAGAACTGTAAGTTTCAAGTAACCAAGACAAATTCCTTGTGTGTGCAAGCTCATTTGGCAATAAAGCGTTTTATAAAACTGATCCATCCAACAGCTGTAAACATATTTAATTAAATTTAAAAATTGCTCACCTCATGTGGCACTAGAGGAAAGGTCAGGTAATTGCAAAATTCAGCATATACAGGTAATGAATGTCTGTACTATATTTTATAGCAGTCTATCAAATTAGAAACATACCAAATCAGGACCAAAGTGGCTAACTGACAGATCACCTGGCAGGGCCAAAAAAGCTCAGGGAACTGCAGAAAAGCAGTAACACTGTGACTTTATCCACCTTCTTTTAGGTTCTGTTGGTGGACGACGATGCCACTGTAAGGAGAGTTGTGGCTGCTGCTGATCAGGTTTTGGAGTGCCTGTCTGAGCTTGCCTCCTCTTCAGACATTAAGTCTCTGCTCAGATCTTTCCAAATGTTTTCTGAAGCTCTGCTTCTCCTCAACAGTCTCACAGCGGAAAGAGCAAATTCCTTACAGGATCCCAGACAAGCAAAACAGCTTCTTGACTTCTTGGAGACCCTGAGGAGGTGCATCTCCATGCTGCACACAGCCATGTGTACAACCATCAAACATCCCACTAGTGAGCAGGCCCAAGCAGCCAAGAGGTACATTCTGGAAAAAGTACAGAGCACCGTGGGAGACATTGTTGCAACTCTCAAGAGTGACTGCCACAGAGGACCACTGGGACCCTGTGGGTATTATACTAGGAGATGTAACAGTCTTTTGCACCTACTTAGTGGCTGTTCCATCTCTTCAATCCAAGACAGTGGATTTGACAGCTTGGTAAGAGACCTTGTGTTCCACTGTATGGTCGTAGCAAACTCTTCTCGAAGAGAGTTTCAGCAAAGAGTAGTGAGTCACTGTCGTCACATCCTGCAGTTCTGGTCTGATATAAAAAGGATTTTAAAGTCTTCAGGGAATGAAAATGAACAAACCTTTGAGAAAACCTGCACTTTGTTGGTCCAGCAAATACAAATGCTTGACAAAGCCTTGAAGACTAATGTTCTTTATCAAGTCTTGGATTCATTTATTGAGGCATCTTCCACAGTCGATGAACTTTTCAGCATGACAAGACAGATTTTGGTTGCAGATACGTCTACAAATGTGGATCTGAACTTTATTCAGCCACGAGTTGAAGATTTCATATCTTCCACTGACAGAATAATCCAACTGGCAAATTTTATCTCAGCTGTAGCCGTTGATGCAAAGAGTCTGGAGAATGTGGAGAACTCACGAGCGTGCCTTACAAGACTCAGAGCTCGAATTGCACCTCTTTCACTGGAGCTGGCAGATAATTCAGTGCAAACTGTTCAAAAGCTTCATGAAGTGTGTCAGAAATGGGAGGAGGAGACCAGTCAGCTACAGGATGCTCTCAGCGATGTGATGGATGTGAGGGAGTTCACTAGCATTGCTATTAACGAGATGATCAACGACCGCCATGGATGCGACGCAGCGTACAGAGAGCAGAGCTATGAACTGTTTAAAGGACATGCAACAAATCTAATTAGTCACATGAAGCTGGTGATTCACTCAGTGAGGAGGCACTTAGACAGAAGTGACAACCCCCTCTACAGGAACGGCCTCCTGGTCCTGCTGAAACAGGTTCAGGCATCTCAAACCAAAGTGACTGATTCAATTAAAGACATGCTTTCTGGTTCAAGTCTGAATGTGGAGGTATATTCTACATTTACAGACAACGTTTCCACAGTCATTCAGCATTTTAAGGTGCTTAGAGAGGGACTGGACGGCCAACAGCATCCACATCTCCTGAGCCCGCTGCGTGAGGGGGCACGCCAGAAAGAAATCTCACAGTCGTGTTTACCAGTCAAAGACACCTGTGAACCTAACCTGGATCACATGTTAAGAGGCTCTGATTCTCCTGTTTTCGATGTTATGGAAAGGGATTATCAAGCTGAGCATGAGGAGGAGCACCCAGATGAGGAAACCATAGAAGCGGAACTGGCTCATAAATACGACAGCGATGATTTAAAGATCCCAGCTGTCTCAGATGAGCCTAAACTGATCCACAAGGCTTTTGAGTTTGACCTTTTACCCCTCTTGTATGAAGTTGTGACTGTGACTAAAGGGAAAGATGTGACAGCGCTCAACCAGACCTGTACTGGTATTCTTGAGTTGTCAAACTGCTACGCCCAAGCTGCAAAGGAAGCCCTGGCTATTGTTGATGCGGTTGACTGTCAGACACTGGAAAGCTTCAGAGCGGAGCTGGTGTCACTGACCCCGCTACTCGTCCAGACAGCTCAAGAGACGGCGATGAGCTCAGCGATGAGCATAGAGAACATCTACAAACACAGCACGCAGTTTTCTGACCTTATTAACAACATCCGCAAGGTTTTACTGCCTGTATCTGGAACCTGGTATCATGCTGTTTACACTGAGCTGCAAGGGAATCTGCAAACTCTGGCAGCCAGCGCTACACAGCAACTCAATGAAGTGATGACTTTATGTGCTGATGTGGTCCAGCTCTTGACATCCTCTGATTTAACCTTACAGAGTGAGGGTCAAGAAACATTCAGCGTTTTACACAGCAAGCTGAACAAAGCCCAGAACAACACAAGGTATCTGGTAGCATTTTCCACCTCAGCGGAAGGACACGTTGATCAGCTCGAGGGGCTTTGTATCCTCTGGGGTCTCTCCGTTCAGATTTTACTGAATTCTTTGGATAAGATTTTAGGAACATCAACCGCAATGAGCCAGCTGAGCCCTCAGAAACAGCTGTCAGTGTTGTCTGAGAACTCGCTTCGAATCCAAGAGGCCACACGGCTCACAAGCCTGAACTGCAAAAGTGCTTACAAGTCAAAACAGTTGACAGGATACCAGGATGAACTGAAAACACTGACAGACATCTACCTTAAAGCTGCAGGGGAACTCTCCATGATGCCAAGTGTGATGCAGCTTGCAAAATCAGAATTCTTTCGGAGACAGCTTTTGATTAAAATTAGAGTGCTGTCTGGTCATTTGAGCAAGGAAAATAAAGATTATGACACTACATTTCAAAACATTGTCAGCATTGCCTATAGTGCTGCTCAACACTTGCGAGCAAACAACGCAGAAGAAAATATGGAGCAAGAATTTGAGAACGCAGCACAAAAACTGGTTGAAAATGTAAAATCTGCCAGTAGAAGGGTCGAGGACTGCTTAAACTACATCCGTGACCCACGCGCTCGTTCCAATCTGAGGTCTATCAACGACCACTTGTCTTTCCAGATCTCAGATATAATCAGCAGGGCCAGGCTGATGGTGGAGACTCACTACATTTGTGACACACTCAGTCTACATGTGCACATACAGTGCTGGTCAGCAAAAGCTCACTATGTGGTGGAGGAGATCAGGAAGCAAGATGGGATTCACCAAGAGGCTAAAGAGCACATCAAGGCTGGTCTTCAGGGCAAAACACCTGAAGATATCGATAAAGTGTTGACTACAATCCCCCCTAAAGTCAAAGAAGTCGATTTACCCTGTGAAACACCAATGTCATCCTGGCAGAAAGGCAATAAAGAAAATGTAGATGCTGCAGAAGGTCATCTAACCATGGGAGCTGTGGTCAAATATGGACTTGGACATATGGAAAAAGATGTAGGTATCTCGCAACTGACAAGATTTTATAGTTCAATGTTTCCTTTGTTGCACAATAAATCATGCCCTCATTTTTCTCTGCAGGATGTTGGTGCGCCGGATGGTTACAAAGAGGCTTCTTCACTGACCTACACGTCCCTTTTTCTAAAGCAAGAAAGCGACAGCTGGGACCCCAAGGACAACAGAATCGTCCAGGTGACCAGGAAGATGGCTGACACAATATGCTACATGACTCAGTACTTGAAGAAGAGAGGCCCAATACCGGTAACGACCAGCAGAGGTCACTTTACTTCCTTGATATTTTCATTCACATTCATCAGCAATCATTCTTTTTTGGCAGAATAAGGAGGCATTCGTCACCGCAGCCAAAGACGTTATCTCCAACTGCCAGTCAGTCACTCAGTTTATCAGAGTTATTGCCAACCACAGCCTTGATAGACAGTGTACGGTTGAACTGTCGCTCATTGTGGAGCAGATTCTCACCATCACCAATCAGCTCAACATCATCTCCAGGTCAGGAGAGTTTAAACTTATATCACACTGACACTAAGACAGAAAAAAAAAACAACTAATGAGTCTTTTTTTTTTTTTTTCCTGTAATGTTTACATAGTGTCAATGCAGTCACACCTGGGTGCAAATCATCTGATGAGATCCTGGTGAAGAATGCCCAAAATCTCCTCCAGACAGTCCTGCGTGGGGTCCGTGCAGCAGAAACAGCCTGCATTACAGTAAATCTAACACAACACAGAAACAAATCTGTTCCAGTTTCCACTTCCAATACAGAAATAAAGGATACAGCTAACAACTAGTCCTACGTTTTAAGTACACTTGCACTTTTATTCCAGGGTCTGAAGCAGCCTGAGCCAAACTCAGATGGTGCAGAGGCCACAGCTTTGTGTTTCCAGTGGAAGAGAAACCTGGAAATCCATCGCGCCCAGCAGACCTCTAACCCAGACACAGATGAGCTGGGTTTGAGGAAGACGTCATCGCACCCATTAGCACCCAGTCTTGCCCCTCAGGTTAATGTACAAGGCACCTACAAGTGAGCACTATCGCCTTCAAAACAAATGTAGTTATGTGTGAAACAAATCTTACACTGACTGTTTTTTACGAAATTAATAAAGACGTGAACCCCACTAAGCTGTCAGCTCCATTAAATTGCCTGACTTAAACACTAATCAGCAGTGTGGATGCCATGCACACTAAAACAAGGCACTGCATGTCTCGTGTGCGATTCTGAAAAGGAAACTGTTGCCGTTTCAACTCTTTATTTTAGATATTTATAATAAAATCACCGAAAATGCTGGGCACATGTGTTGTGTTATCATTACAACCACAACCACTGCAGTGACATGAAAAAAATAATAGCATTGTACAGTAAAACACTCAAAAACACACTGTACACGTGATACAAAATAAGCATTTACAATGTGAATTATGAAAACAAATTTTTAAAAAAACAAAAACGTAAATAGCTTAGTTTCAGTCAAATAAGAGTAGCTCACATTACAGACACAGAACTGTCACTTAAAGCAAACTGCCAAGCATTATGTCACCTTAGGTCTACAACATTCACCCTCTGCAGCACGCAGAACCCCGTATAAGTTCATGAACAGTCAACAAAATTCAACAGTAAAAACAGTCAAAAAGGTCACATATGTATCGCATATACATACACCTGCAACGTCATCAAAATAGTACTTCTTCTTCTCAGTATAATACACTTGAAAATTTTCTTTTGTACTGATTATCTAGTTTTAAAACAAGTGAAAGACAATTTACTTGCTACTTACAAGCTTACGAGTGTTTTGACAATGAAAAAATCTAATTAAACAACTAATATTTATTTGTCTCATTATTTAGACCGGTTTACAACAGTGATGTCCTCAAAGCATTTAGGCCACAAAAAAAAAAAAAAAGTGAAGCGAAGACGGGAACTGTGCTAACTAATGCAACAATTTCTGCAAGCTAGCTTCACTGTAAAGAGTTTAAAAACCGTGAAAGGGAACAGTGATCAATCACTGCTTCAGTATTTTAGCCAAGAAACTGATAAACAATCTGCCATATCTCAATATCATACAGTGTGTATATGTTACATACATTAAAAAGGACCTGCATGGATTGTGTTTTGATTATCTGACCGGATCGTGTCAGCAGTCGACAAATCACAAACTTTAAATCAGGGTGTGTGTGTGTGTGTGGTAAAAAGTGAAAATGTTTAAGAAAATCCCTCATCTTAAAAGGTTAGAGTAAACATATAGATCTCATGATATAAAAAAGTGTCAAGATAAATATGTAAATACAAAAATTCTCAAAACAATTCCTTAACTGATTATTTAGCATTATCCCTCAGTGTTTAGAGTGAATGAATGATGTTTTCTACGGGGTGGAATGCCTGGAATTAGCTCAGAGCTTATGGGTCAGTCCTTAGTGAAACCTTTACGTGTTAACATAATTTCTTTTTTTCTGATTGTTTAGAACGTATGTGAAAATGACACGATAATAAAAGATCATACACACATTCAAAACAATTCAGCATTAATATGATGATGTTAAAAAGAACTATACTCTGTGTCTGTGCACATATCCAGCATTTCTCCACACTGACAAACATGAGGTGTAGTATTTCATCTATACAGGATTATATACAGAAATAAATAGATTCTTGTAAAGCTAAATAAAGATTAATAGACATGTCTCATCAGTATACAAATTTTTTTTTCCCCACAGTGGAGCGTTTACTGACAGAAAGGGGAAGCAGTGGGGTCAAAAGTCTTGAACACATCTTTCAGTGTCCTGTCGTCTGCTTCCTCTTCTGGATCCTCCAGTTTTGGTTCTTTCTCCACAGCCGCCTCCTCCTCCTCCTCCTCCTCTTCCTCCTCCTCCTTCTTCTTGTGCTCTGGCTCCTTCTTTTCCTCTGGCTCTTCCTGTGCTCCCATAGAAGCCTGTCCACCTACTTTAGCCTGCCTGGATTCGGTGTACTGGGGTCGGATGAGCCCGGCCAGTGCCTGGATGGGGAGATTATGAACTGCTGGGGGTTTGACGGGTGAGGCGGGAGGCACTGTGGGAGAAGAGGAGAGCAGAGTCGGATCCGTGGCAACATCTGGGCTTTTAACCTCTTCGAAAGAGCCACTACGTTGGCTTGGTGAGAGTGATGGTGCAGGAGTGCTCTCTTTTTTAGCAGGCTGTTTCAGAATCCCTGCCTTCTTAGGAGGCTCCGACTGCTCCTTCTGAGCCTGCTCGGTCTGAGCACGAGGATCGTACAGGCTGATGCCCCCGAGGATTGTAGTGGGACTCTCCAGCCCTCCACCGGAGGATGCCAGTCGAGGAGCGTACGGTGGCAGCTTCTCGGGCTCTGGCTTGACTCGGGCAGCATGAGGAGAGGCGCTGGCACTGGCCTTCTGCAGTCTGGGGTCCACAAGTCCAACCCCAGAGGAGGGCTCTTTCTGACCCAGCAGCTTGGAGTCCAGACTTCCTGTACGCTTGAGTCTGGGGTCCAGAGATTTCTGCTGCCGTGGATCTACAGGTCTCTCTGTGGGGGATCGGGCCTCTAGAGATCCAGTGGGCAATCGACTCATACGCTCCTTCAAACGTGCAGCTATGAGTCTGGGGTCAGATGGTGGAGGGCTGGAGACTGGGGGAAGGTCTGGCAGGCTTGTTCTGTTCATTTGAGCGTCAGCTATGAGAGGTGGAAGGGGCAGGTTGATGGAGTGTTCCTGTTTGGGCACCAGGGAAGGGATGAGATCCTCGGGTGCCCACACCACTGCGTGTGCAAAGGCAGGCCGCTGGAGCAGAATGTCCACTCGAATGTGACTAAACTGCTTTAACTGGCATCGAGGGTCCCGCAGCACCACACCAGGGCTGGCATCTAGAGGGATCAGAACAGCTCTGTCTCTGAGCTCCCTCTCTCCTTCATCGTCCTCCTCTCCTGTGGGAGGCTTTTGAGGAACAGGATGGCTCTGCTGGCGATAGGAACTGGGCTCCATCGGTCGAATCTTCCTGGGGTCTCTGGAGAGACGTACATCTGCAGCTCCGTCTGACTCCTTCTTCATATCTGGGGGTCGCTGTCTAGGGTCAGTTTTCATGCGTGGGTCACTGGGCAGGGCCCTTTCCTTTCCAAGTCGAGGGTTGCCCAGCCCCGGAGCCACTGAGACACCCTGGAGGGGTTTGGACTGAGACTGCTGCATCTCATTCTGCTTCTTTAGAGTTTTAAGAATGGAGGAAACACAGCTACCATCCTCCTCATCGCTTGAGTACCAGTTTGTAGTTTCATCTGGGGAAAAAAATGAAATCATATTTAAATGCTTGTTCTCTGAGCACTGTTGTAAATTACCTGTGCATCTACACTTTGTCACCCCTGAGGCTTGTTTCAAGAATCAAGTTTACTGAAGGATTTGAGTAAATTTCCTGGGTAATTGTGTCTTTACTTCAGTCCATGCTTTGGAGTTTATCAAGTTTTTATTTAATCCTAATTAATTCAGCAAAGCTGCTTCTTGCCCCTGGACACTTGCCTCTGTTTGTATTGTTGTCATCCTGGCCATCTGCTCTCTGTGGCTCACTCCCTTGTGGATGTGACTCTTGTTGCTGCTGCTGCTGTGTCAGGTGTAAAAGGATGGCTTTCTGTACTGCTGGTGGCAGAGACTGCAACTGTGACTCTGCACCCATCTGCTGCTGGAGGTTCTGTATGAAGGCCACACTAGGATCTACTACATTGAAATAAAACAAAAACAATTTTACAATTTCAGCAACAATTAAAAGTAAATTGAACTCCCAAATAACCATATCACTATATCACTGACCTCCTTGTTGACCAACTGGAGGCGGGTTTCGGAGGAAGTTGCTAAAAAGTTCTGCTGGGTTCTGACTCACTGATGGAAAAGGAAAGAGACTTTGCAGCATCTGTAGATCTGGTACAGGGGGGAACGGCGGCCTCTGCATATTCATCTGGGGATTGATATTAGGCCGGTTTCCATGGAAGGGTGGGGGCTGACCAGGGGGAATTGGTGGCTGCATTGGAAATCCGTGTGGTGGGTGCTGTCCTGGGGGGCTCTGTGGCATAGGTGGTCCAGTGGGGTGACCCATGGGACCCGGTGATCCAGGGGGAGGAATAGGAGGAGCAGAAGACCCTGAAGGCCCCATAGCGCCACTCTGTGTTTCATCTGAACCTCCACTAAACTGGTTGGTGCCATCACCTTGATTTTGGGAGTAATTAGATCCACTGAAAAGAAAAGATGATGTTTAGTTTGAGGAAATAATCCAAGAAATATTTAGAGTTTGATCAAAAATTGTTTTGGTTACCTCAGAGCAATTTTTTGTACCAAGTCTACAGTCGGCTGAACCTTGATTTCAAACAGGGAGGGGATCTTTTTCCCTGCTTGGCTATCTGTAGGACTGCTCTGACCAGGAGTGGGCAGCAAACCCACCCCAGGAGGAGGCTTTGGAAGTGGGGCAATACCCTGCTTTCTCAGATCCTCCAGCTCTAACTCATCCTCGCGGGCGTTCTCCTCTTCAGTGTTAATTATCTAATAAACCACAAAGAAGAAACATGACCACTGCTGACCAAGAATGAATGCTAAGAATGTTTAAAATCAAAATCCCTTTTTATTTTACCTTATCAAGCAACTCTTTAGTCACATCAGTCAGAGCCTCGTGGGAGAATTTACAGTTGTCCCCTTGGTAACATTTGGCTCCTGTGTGAAAGAACTTGCAAGGGTACTCACGTGCAATCACAAGTTAAGGAACAAGACTAATTCAAAAGTGGGTTTTTGTTTAACTATAATGCAGTTACACAAATGTAATTAATATCACTTAGTGAAAGGATATTGTGCATGTAAATGCAATTATCTCCTTTGCTGCAGTATCCTTGAAGGTAAAATTTGCAAAGCTCCTTTTTCTTATCCGGTATAACGAGCTCATGTTCAAACTTGCACTGTTCCCCCTGTATGAAAAAAAATCAGTTTATTTTTTGTGAAGTTGAGAGAGTCATTTTTTTCTTCATCATTTGTCATTTAATAAAAACAGGCTTACATAAAAAAAAACGAGTTCAAGATCATTAACGCTACAATACCTTGATGCATCGACCCTCCAGGAAATACTTGCAGATGTATCTACCGTTGTGTTCAACTGTATGCTGATTAATAAACTCCTTGCTCATAATCGGCCGTTTCTTCTGAAAACCAGAGCAATTTTTTCCCTCCTGTGAAACACAATAAACAACACATAATTTGGCAAGTTACAGCACAATTTAAGAGTAGTCACTATAGTAAAAAACTGGAGTTGGGCATTCCATCCCTGAGTAGGAAGAGGAAGAAAAGGTGTAGTCGATTTACTATAAATGTGATGCAAAATACAATACCAATACAGCACATTCCGCTGTACTTTCAGGAGCATACTAACCGGTCCCATGTCTTCCATGCCCTGGTCTCCTCCTCTCCCTCGTCCACGTCCTCCCCAGGGTTTGCCCTTCAGCTTCTTGTTCTTGTTAAGCATCCCACGTCCTCTTCCTGGCCCACTCCCTCTGCCTCTTCCCCTCTGCCCAACTGAAAACGACATTTCGAAAGAAGTGATCAAACCGTGTTCGTTCCTACAGATGCATTACATACCAATGTGTTATCACTGTTATTACAGGCCTTCCCATCACATTGTAAAATAAATTACTCCAGGGTTCACACGACTACATACACTGTTGATGCTTCATCCCCCTCATGCTCCCTCTGTTCATCTGGTCTTTAGCGTGGCGCCCCTTTCCCTGACTTGAATCTTTTGAATGCTGGTACTCGGACATGTCATCGTCATAGTCATCCTCCTCTTCGTCGTAGTCATACTTGTCATCGCTGTAATCGCTGTATTTGTCGAAATCACTGCTCTTGTGCGGTGAGGACTTCTGTGAGTTGCCATGGCCTGCCTTTGAATGCTGAAAGTCAAACCAGAGAAACAACAATGTCACACAATAATGATTATTTAAATATTAGCCGTTGACTGTATAGAAAACATGATGTCACCCATGGCTCTGTGAAGTCACGTTTTTAAGCCACAAGTTTGGAATTTGACCATCACTATTTTCTCTCTTTTGAAACTAGACATAATGAGAGAGCAGTGGATCTGACTAGAGAATCTGAGGTGATACAGTGGTGACCTGTCAGTCACATGGTAGCTAAAACATACTCTGCTTTATCATCTATTTTGCTTTAAAGAGAAGCATAATTTACTAAATTGTCATCATGCTATCTTCCAAAAGTCTTTAAACTAGTGGCTGAGACAATAAATTAATTAGGAAAATATTTACTGAAGTAACAAATCGAAGGAGAAGTGGGGTCAATTTCTCATAAACTTCAGTACCATCAGACTTCTTTTTGGAACCAGAGGCATCGCCCTCTGCGGCCATTACGAAGAATGCAAGTCAAAGGCATTTCTGTGTTGTCTTTTCTTTTCTAACCCAGAGGCTACATCTATCTTTTATAGAATCTTTAATATTAACATGGCAGCAAGCCAGCTGCGACGAACTCACCTGAGAAGACTGGCCATCGGACTCGCGACTAGATCCGTGGATCCTCCTGTTTTTGGGCCTCTCTGGTCGATCGTAGTCAGAGTCATAACTGTCAGAGCTGGAGCTGCTTGAGGGAGAGTGATGCTGAAAGGAGAGCAAAGGGAACAAAGGAAAAACACGGCATTAAAGTGAATTTTAAATTAGTTTGTGAAGTTCACATTCGTGCTCTAATTGCGAAAGCTGTAAGAGATATGCTGTTATAACAGGTATGATAGTATTACTTACTTTCTGTCTGTCACGTCTCCTTCTTTTTGATCTCCTCTTCTCTCTGGTCTTTTTATATCTTTTCCTTGAGTGTCTGTGACTCTTTTCTTCTTTGTCTTTACTTTTATCTTTTTCTTTCTCCTTGTCTTTCTCTTTTTCTTCAGTCGCCTCTGTAGCCTCTTTGTTTTCCTCTTCAATTCCAATCCCTTCATCATCTATTTCCCCATCTTCCAATTCACCATCCTCTCTGAAAAGAGGAAAACAGTCATTTAACAGGTTTATTTTCTGTATTTTGTCAGCTTCAGATACACTTTAAATGTTTGTTTGTTTTTTTAAATCACAAGCAAAATATCTAATGGGCAAATACTTCTAATTCACGCACAGTAACAATTTAATAGAAAATCTAATCACAGTGAAACTATTAAATTGTCTTTTCCTTGTACTTGGAACAACCAACTATCCGGTCAGACAATTTCCATCACACCCTAATCCTTTAATAGCTTTAATTTCCTATGAACCAGTGTATAGGTATTTTATTACAGATAAAAGAAACTCAACAGCAGGTAAAGTAAAAATAATGAAAACCACTATTTATAGAAGCAATGTAATTCAGTTACTTTGTATGAAGACAGCCTGGAATCACAGATAAGTCAAGTATGATTTAGGCAACACACATGTTCCCCAGTACAAATATTTACAACAAAACACCTCCATTATTGAAAAGTAAAGTATTGGTATGTGAATAGCAAAATGGCACAAGTCTTAGTAGAATTCCAACAAAAAGCTATTTGGCTAAAAGGCCCAAGCATTCCTGCTCTCGAAATATCCACATATGAAAAAAATCTAAGCAACCAGTACTGGACACCACAATTCAGTGAAGTTAATGTTCACAGACACTGTCTATTACAGTTATAATCAGGGAGGTTTCTTTTTTCCTGCAGTGCTCATGACCCCTGTGTGCAGAGGAGCTGCTACTGGAACATATGACCAGGTTAGTACTTCACATTAAGGCGGCTTTTATAACCAGCAGTGTTTCAGACAGGTAGGTACATTTTTAATACTTCAGTTTGGCAGTTAAAAACTAGGTTTTATAACACTTGATCCCAATTCAAAATCATGCTCATATTTAAAACTAAAATAACACACACTGCATTGTTGTAAATGACCAACACAAAGTATTTCATAGAAAAATATGTCATGCAAAGTGTTTTTCCACAGAAAACAGCCCATGTGAAACAACCTCCCACCAACATATGACACCTGTGTAAATAACCATTTCAGCATTGATATTATTTTCATAGCGTGTGATGTCAGCTGCTTTAAAAAATATAGCGCAGGTAGGAACGTGAAACAAAAACACCATGAAATGCTAAAGTATGTCCACCCCACTGATCTGGGTCATTTCTCACAGACACTAGCTGCCTCTTCCTGTCACACCAGTGCAGATCAGGCTTCAACCTGAGATCCATCCACATGCAAGGCTACAACGATACTGGGTGCAAACTTCACTTTTAGTCCAGATAAAGCAGAAGAAATCGAATATTTCAATATGACACACCCGCCAACATCAATAGGATTCATGTCTTTAGGGGAAAATGGCAGAAAAACTACTCTCGTATTTTCAGATTTGTCTGGAATCACAAATCTACCAGAAGACTGAAGGAAGAATATCAGCAAACTGTTGTTTATGAGGACAGTACACAAACATTTCACAGTTTGATATTCTCAGAAAAAAAAACATTTTCCTACCACAAAGTCAAATCAAATCAGTGTAACAACATTGCAATTGTGAGCAACTCAATCACACATTAAGTCCACACTGACATTCATCATTTCAAGACCTCAGCAGTGGTTTAAGTCTGTAAGAGTTTCCAACACTGACACTTTTTCCTCCATCACCTGCTGCAGGTTTTAACAGAAAACCAGAGCAAACTCCTCGTCCTCTGCGTGCACACATGGTCTGACAGCCATGTTCGGATTATACAGAAATCACAAGCATGGCCTTCACCCAGCAGAAAGCACATAATCTCAACCCTGCATGAACCCTGTCTCAGCAGTACTGCCAGGTGCCCTGCAGGGGGAGGACAGTACGAGGATGGGCGTGGCATTTACATCATATAGTCATTTGCATAGTCTCCTGCAGATGGCAATAATGAAGCTATGAATCCCAGTAGCACAACAACAGAACGATGAGGTCTGCCACCTTGCATGGAAATGATCATGAATGCTCGACACGGTGATGTGATACCAAGGCTGTCTGAACAGCGTTATTCAACTGCACCAAAGAGGCATGCAAAAAGAAGGAAAAAAAAGAGAGATGTTTAGGGGGGAAATGTCTCTATACCCTGCAATTCATGGTTAAAAGAGAAAACAGTAACACACGAAGCATGTAGACCCACAGCACTGAAACGCACAGATGAGCGTATTAAGAATTGCATAAGAATGTTACTCGACCTTTCATCCCCTGCAAGCTCAGAGTCTGTCATGTTTTTGTCAAGAACAGGGGCTGGGGGACTGGAAACCAGGCTCACAGAAGCCATTGGAAAACGGATCTGCCTCCCTTCTCCCCGGTACCAGAGTGAGTTAACACAGTCACTCAAAGGAGACGTTGGTTTGTGAGAGATGCTGGAAGATTTCAGACTGGAAAAAACTCACGGTGTTACATGTCTCGACTGAGACAGTAAACAGACACTCTCCTCTTTCATATCAATGACGTTTTAACTCTGTGAGCACAGCTCGATACCCCGCTTTGCTAATGTCCCGTCGGTTGACAGCTGCCATGGTGAAATAGAGGAGACGGAGGGAGAAACAGACAGAAATGTAACCATGTTCGTTGATTTCAGCATCTTCATAGGTTTTCTCAACAGGGGCATCATCTCAAAATGGCTTCTGAGTTCTGCAGCACATTCCTCGGTAATGTATTCTCCACGTATTTATAGTGCCGTCGGGATCAATCTAACTTGGAGACAGCAAACCCTGTTCTGTGATTCGTCGGACGTCACACGGGTGAGACGAGCTGCGATTCTCATTGGTTCAGAGCGGTGTCAGTCATTTTCTGCGACAGTGAAGTGCATATGGGTCATTCCATATAAAATCCACCAAATCGGAGTAACGTTCCCACCTGACCCTCTCTGAATCAAATGATTTGTTTTGTACAATAACTTTAGTATATTTAATGAAGTCACGCATTTTTTTAGCCTTCATATTATGAGAATTTTCAGCGCTACAGACTCTTATTTGCTTTACTTTTTCCAGCATTTTGATCCCTCATAACTTCAAAAGTACAGGGGATAGACACATCCAATGTTCAGGAATGAGAAATAAATATGAGCGTTGTTTAAAAAAACAACAACAACAACAACAAAACAATAAAATCTATTTTGTGTCTACTTAAGATGTCACAATCTGAATTCTCATTTTTGTTCAGCATGGTTTTTTTTTTGTATAACCAACTTTGCGCATCAACACAATTGAATGTGTTATAGTTTCAATGACAAAACTGCACCAGATTTGTGTCTGTGACATAGAGTCATAGAAATTCCCAAGATTCACAAGAAAAACTTTAAAAGCAGCATTTTGGGTGAACATACAAGGGTCATATCACCATATAGGAAATATGGTTGGTGAGACAGATGAAAGGTCTCACTTTTGCACACATTTTAATATTAATATCAGAGTCATCTCCTACCTATGACTCCTTTTGTGTCAAAATATGATTCTAAAATGGATATATTTTGACACTGCGCCATCATTTTCTTGACCACACAGAAAAAGCAAGTGTTGGATATAAAGATTACACATCATTAACTTTGGTTATGCTCTAACGATGGAAACAGGCTGATTGAACAAACTGACAGAACAAGTAGAAACACTCAAACAAGCACTGAATGCACTGCATTTGTTTGATCAATGTAATTTGTCCAAATATATGAAACATGTGAACACCAACAGTTTCTCCAGCAATAAGCTGCATGTGAGTGTTAAAATATGACGATACAAGTAAATTATTTTGACATAGAAGGAATGATGGCCAGAAGACAAGCCTGGTATTTAAAAGAAAAAAAGAGAAAGAAAAAAAGAGAGGCCTTTCAATTTGATATAACTTGTTTTGACTTGACTTGACATGGTATTGTGAACCTTGAAAGTTTGCTCAAAATTCATTTCTCCTGTAATTTATTAGAAAACATTCAAGTATGCTTGATTCTATTATAGTCGGCCCTAGACTTTAAACTGATGAAGTCTGAAGCTTCCCCATGGTATTGATGCTCAAAGTTGACAAAAAAAAAAAAATAAATAAAATAATAATAATAAAATCTTACTTAACAAAGACAGGATTTTGACTTTAGATTATGACACCTTGTGTTGATGAAAAATTATTTGGTTGCAATTTTTCACAGAATTTTATGTTATTTTTTCATCCATAAAATTTAATGTGGCAAACTCATGTACTTATGAAGTTATGAAGGCTCAAAAAACAATAACTCGAATTAAAAAGTTCGGCCCACCTCTGTGTACTTCAAGGACCTGTCACGTCTGAAAATATTAATAGCATGAAAGTAAGGGTCAGAGGTTAGGGACTGAATGAGTTTTCTGAAGCTAGATACTTGTCTTTATCACTTTATTAATTTTACTATTTATTAGGTTTTTTGTTTGTTTGTTTGGTTGGTTTTGTTGTTGACTTTTTCTTTAGGAAGGCTCGCGTGCGCACGCAATTGTCTCACGAGAATGATTTGCTCAACTTTCGGCGCTCGTGCAGTCCTGTGTCACGACCAGCAGGTGTCGCTGCGACTCTACAAATCAAACTGACAGACAGAAAGCTGGGCACAGGCACAACGCCGTGGGTGAGAATAAAACCACTAGACTCAAAGTTACCCACAAAACAGCTTAATGTAACATTTATGTGCCTGTGACTTGATGTTAGACGTTATTCTGGTGACGCGGCCTCTCACAGAAGACTTACGACGTGTCTCGTAATGAATAGTCTGATAATAGTGATTTACTCAGTTTAGAAGAAAAAAATATATATTTTAAAGCTTACAGCGCTCTAAAACTTATGTAGGTTGCTAGACATGTAGCTATAACTTCGTACAATGTGTCTGTGTCCCTGTCAGAGATGTGGAGAGAGAAGTGTTTGGGAGTATCACGGTGGGAGGGATTCTTGCTGCAGGAAACCTGGTAGCGTGCAGAGCTCAGAGGCTAAACTTTCCAAGAGTGCAGATAAACAGAGACGGAGCGCATCTGTCTTAGGCACCTGATGAGCATCTTCCACACTCCTGAAACGAGTGGACGGACGTTCAAAGTTGTTTGATTGGGGATTTTACAAAAAAACAAACAAAAAACGAAGCCTGTTAAATATTTTGGACCATCAACAGGGAGCATTACTTTATAATTCCTGGACTTTTCGGAGATGGCACTCTCTTTTCCATGCAGGTGTTTGCTGTTGCTGTGTTTCACTGCCATCCACAGTGGTCATGCCACCGTTCAGGTAGGAGTAATTGACTTTACTTGTGTAGGAATGAGCAGTCTGAGCAACTGTATAAATTCTCAAACTTTGACCAAAATATATTTTTGGGAAGAAAATTGATGCATCTGGTTATTTACAATGTTAATATTATTATCCATGGTGTAGCCCAACCAGCAACAATTGTTTGTTTTGTTTGCTTTAATGTTTTATCCAGCTTTCATTCATCAATACTTGTGATTGTTTGTAAGCCCTCTGTGTCATTTTGCCATTTTTGTGATTACAGTCTGCATTTTACACTGGAGAAATTACTTTTAAAATTTTAACCTTTTTAAAAAAATAAATAAATAAATAAAAATACATATATATATGTGGTTGCATCTGGATGTGAATCCTCTCATGTCTTGTCAGCTGGTGGCATTTCCCTTTTGCCTGAGGCAGGTAAAAACGAGCAGAAGACAGTCTTACTACTGCACAGGTCCCAACTATGTGCACAATGAATTTTAATGTATTGAAGCTAGTTATTATTGTACAAAGCCCCTCAAATGCCAGTGCAGGAATTTGAGGTATGCTGCTCAGAGAAATTGTTCCAATGAGCATGTGATTAATAAACCCTCCTGAAAGGATTAGAGGCACTTTCTGTGAGGAACTTTGTAATGGTTTGACAAGCGTTCTCCCCAAAGTAACTGCCTGTGGCACCCATGCTATTGTGAGTGTGCCCATTCAGGATTATCCAATGAGCGTGTGCCTTCCTACCGCCATGCAAAATATACACAGGAACAGCATTTTGGACTTAGGTCCTTCTGACATCTGCCAGACAGCTTTTGTCCAGCTGTGTCTGCCACTGGAGTTGTGTTAGTAAGAGTGAAAAGAGGTGATGCAGAGAAGAAGAGAGATGGTAGGCCCAGAATATCTCACATGTGAGTGCACTGAGGTCTAGTGGAAAAAGAGGAAAGCAGTAGTTTTAAATAAACTAATTGCAGAGTTTCCCTAAAATCAGAAACAGTAAAAACATCTCACTAATATGTCTTGTCAGTGTTACATAATAGATTTTATTATCAATGAAAACTGAGCGACTATAACGACTATGTGCCCACCAATAACATGGATCTAGTTTCAGTTACATCATTCTCCACAGCTGCCCAATAATGTCTATTCACCGCTCATGTTTTACATTTTATGACCATTTAAGTGAGGTAACCTTTAATCCAGCGCTCATTCCCTTGGTGGAAAGTCATTACGTTCTAACATGTTTTGCCAAGACTCTTTTATAACTCTTAATTCTGCTCATAGTCCTCGTGCTTTATTAACAGACGTGCATGGATAAACATCAGGTGGTCGGGGTGCTTCGTCAAATGGAGAAGTTTCTCAAAGGTCAGGAGATGCGATTTACGGAGGGCCTCAGGATCATGAAGTCGAAGCTGGCAACGCTACAGAACTCTGTCTCCAAGTTACCTCAAGCAGACCAGTCAGCTGGTGAGTAGTAAACAGATAGCAAACTCACGCCACCTCCACATTGATCATATTCATCATCATGACTGTCATATTAATGGGCCATTTTTGTTGCGGACATTTTAACTTATCGTAGCAGGAAAAACACAGGTGTTACTAATAACTTTAACATAGAGTCCGTTTGATTCAAGCAACTCAGTCAGCCATAACGGTGTGACAGTGAGCCAGCACACCAGGACCCTGAAGCTGCAGCAGCAAAATGGATTTCACCTAATATTAATTTTGTTATGCACACTTATGATGTGAAAGTGTCTCCTCATAAAGTAGCTCATACGTACAGCAGATGATGATTCCTAAATCCAACCTGTAACCATACACTGTGACATAAATAGTTCATTTACTGTTGTTATGTAGCATGTAAAAATGGCTAGAATATTCATTTAAATAACTTAAGGAAATAGATTTTTATTATTCATAGTTTCGTGCACATCTATGAGGTCTATGTTGTAACATCAACATGCCCAATAACATCCTGCCAAGACTACAGAACAGATGTTGAGATTTGCTCCACTTATCATGTAAACACAGAGTATTTGGTTGGCTACAATTAAAAGGGCATCATTTAATCTGTTATACATTTGATTACTTTGCACGTTTATTTCACAGAATGAACCTAGTGTATTCATTTAACTTAATTTGCAATCCATGCTTTGCAAAGTTTCATCTGGATTCATGATGTGACTGAGGTTTTGTTCTGTAGTTCAGTGAAGGACTATTCAGTTAAAGGCAAAAGAGGGTTCCAAAGCATCAAGTCTGTAACATTTTAGAAACATTCACTTGTTTTGAAGCTGATCTTCAAAAACTTTTCCCTCAACGAGTGACAACAGAGAGCCAGGCATGGCTTCTTGTATTATGGGATTATATATATTCATCCAGAAGTTCAAGGCCATCTCGGTTACAGAACTGTGTACTCGACAGGGGAAGTGGATTTGTGGAATTGTGTTGTTTGGCAGGCGACACTGAGACCAATTTGTTAGTGATGGACCAGTGCAGTCCATAACTCTGTGGAGAATACTTGGCAGGACAGTAAGAAGCTGATATTTTGTCTTATATTTATAGCAACAAAGGCTCAAAAACATAAAAAGAAAAAGGAAATACTTTCACAGCACCTGCTTTAAATGCTAAGATTTGAATCAAATCCAACAATCTAAATAGAAAAATATCAAATTTTTGATTTAGATGGTATTATAACTGATTTATTCCTTCATGTTATCTGTCCAAAAAAATAAGTCAGAATCGGGCACAGTGGAGCTACAAACATAAGCTAAACGTGACTGAGGTCTGGCCATGTGTGATTTATCATACGGGATCTGAAATGTACTCTTTTCACTTGAGGTACAAAGAGTAGGAAACGTTTTTCTGCAATGGTCCAAGTTGAAGGAAGCATAAAAATCTCATAAAAGTCCAAAATGTAATCCACTCACATTGTTATGTAATGTAATTATATACTATTCAAGCATTATACAAGCATTAAACTTTCCAGAA
Organism: Stegastes partitus; assembly: GCF_000690725.1. Taxonomy (NCBI): domain Eukaryota; kingdom Metazoa; phylum Chordata; class Actinopteri; family Pomacentridae; genus Stegastes; species Stegastes partitus. Next base: position 369,060 of record NW_007578023.1, read on the forward strand.
CATACAACATAATAGAACATTTAACTGCTCGCGCAATTCTGTCTCATAAAAATGGCCGGCCCTTTGCTGGTTGACTGTAAATGAGGCATTTGAACTGTCCTTTCCCATGAAGGCTCTGCACTGCCCAGTGACACGTGTATATCCCCAGGCAGAGAATGCCAGAGGATGTTGGGAGGCTTATTCCACATGTGACCAGCCTTCCTCTCGTGCTCTCTTTCTTTCTCTCACAGCTCCCACCACCTGCCCCTCCCTGGAAGCCCCTGCTCATGGAACCAAGTTTGGCTCAAAGTATTTTGTCGGACATGAGGTCCATTTCACTTGTTCCCTAGGATACCATCTTGTTGGTTCTGCCACACGTGTTTGCCGGGACAACGGCACCTGGACTGGCATCAGTGCAATCTGTAAAGGTAAGGTAAGGCACAGCAGGTCCAGACTTATTACCTGCCACAAATCCTCCATTTTGACCAGGTATGAGATCAAACTTTTGTATGATTTGGTGGAATGTTTTGGACCTGGGCAACTATATTGTTCACCGCAGAGCAAAAATCCCCACACCCATTTAGGGTGACCTTGGCTCAGCAGCGTCTGAATGCCAGGCTGAAAGAGACAGCAGCTCAGAAGCCACACGCAGATAACAGGCAAAGAAAAGAGCCATTCTTTGGAGTGTCTGGAGCTCCTCAGTACACTGAATGAAGCCCTCGTTAAAATGGCATTAAATGTCTCTGAACACAGAAAAACACCTGTACTGCATTCCACTGTGGGGTGCCTTCCCCTTCAGGTTTCTACTCCTCATTAACAGCACTGCTTGGGCTACTGTAAGATAACCCCCTCCCCCTTGCTCATGTTTCCCTGCTTCTTTGACAGCAGTCCCACTGGATGGGGTTAGGTCCAAGCATTATACCCGCACTCTGGTCTGATAGCACAAAAGAAAGCTAAGTATGCGATTGATAGCCCCCCTTCAGCCTGCACTGGTGGCACTCTTCCAGAAATTCCAAGTGGCACTCTCAGTTGAACATGTGCATACGTTTATTGACATTCATGGTTAAAACAACATGAGAGGGCTTGACTCTGCACAGTATTATCCCTGTTCATGTTTTTCAGTCCAGCATAAGAGGTCTAAATTTAGTCATGCTCAAAAAGCAGTATTGACAGAGTGTGAAAAACTTTAAAGCTAAGAAGAGTTTAAAAATATCTAGCAAAGTGAAGTGGGCCTTTTCATGTCATGGTCCTGTGGTGGCCCTTGGTGAAGCCAAATAAAAATTAAAGGAACTGGTTGTCATCCAGTACACTGTGGCCTCTGCACTGAAGCTCAAAGAGCAGAGTCTGCTTCATGATTTGTACATCTGCACAGCTCACAGAGCCAACTACAAAAACAAAGATCAAAACTTTTTTTTTTTTTTGAACTTTCAGACACAGAACAAAGCTTAGTGCTGCCACAAGATCACAGTCAGTGTCATCCTGCATTCAGTTGTTGTCAGTTTGCTTTTTTTTTTTTTTGCTATGTCTCTATTAAATGGTAGTGTTCATTCTATTCTCTTATTCTTAATGTCTGATTATTGATTAATCAGTTTGCCACAAATAACATAATATTTGAACATTGGTGGGTTAATGAATGGATCTCTACTTTATACTTACTGAGATGTCTCCGGTATGTATTCAGTAGGTAGTGTAGGCTATTTTGCACCACAGTATATGCCTTTGCTGGTATTATACTGTACTCTTATTCACAGCTGGAGGAATTTACAGTGATATTGATCTACCTGTGTTTAGTAGGAGGCCATAGAAGCACTTGAAAGGAAGTATGAATCACGTTGGCATGAAAACATAATAAAACTGCTGTAAACCTCAGAAGTTTTATGGGAAGCTGCTGACAGCACAGTACTAAAAAGTAAAAGATGTAAAATTTTCAAAACAACAAGGGCTTTTATGGCTGTATTTTTACATATTTCACAATGCTTACAGCAAATAATTTAAGCATTTAAAGGTAGAGTCAGTGGCAATAATCCAATACACCTTTTCCAAGTTCTTATAGGAAAGTCTCAATACTTGGTAACGCTCCCTAGCACTCATTTGGACTAAAAAGACTTGGCCCCTATTTAAATGAATGTCACTAGTCAAAACAGATCAAACAAGACTGCCCAAAATAAGGTTTACAAACTGTTTTTCGTCACAGGTTGTACTTTTACTATGCCTGCACACACTTTCACAACACTTTGGTTGAGTCTGTGCAACAACTTGATTGATCAGATGTCTCCCTCCTCAGTTGTTACAAAACAGAAGGTTTGTTTTTTTGGGAATGAGCAGGGGGTATGTCATACATCTTTGGCGTTACGGAATTCTCCCATAGTTTCCTACACAGGGTTCTTCAAGTGGTGAGCCTCTCTGTTACAACAACTCAGACCTTATGGCAGAGTCAGTGAAAATCATTTCATGACCTACTGTGAGACACAAACTGTCACCATTCTGCGTGAGTGCTGAAAAAAATCTGCTGTTTCGTGCACAGCCCTGGTTCTGTAAAAGGGACACAAAGTGCCTGTAGACAATGCCAGTCTTAAATATGAGTTATCAAACTGGGTGGACACTCTGTGTTTCAGAGGCCTTCAGAAGCCTTTCATACATTACATAAAGTTATTCATAGTTTTCAAACTCGACCTAATCTTACCATCCTTTTTAATGCCTTTACATTGATTCTAATGGACATGATATCTCTGGAAAATTATTGAGGTAATTTCTTCAAATTTGGCACAAACTTCCACTTGGGCAAAAGTATGAGCTGATTAGATTTCCGTAGGATAAATTGACAAAATGAAGACACATCCACAAAGTCAAGGGTCAGCTTCACTGTGACAACATAATGCTCTTTCAAAACACAGGGAAGATGGATGTAAATTGCAAACTGACTGGTTGGTGGAGTTATACAATGTTTCATAGACGATCTTTATGGTCTTTGAGTTTGTGTTGCATTGTCAGAAGCCCACTGAAAGACTTTTAAGACATCTCTGGATGAATTTTTAACAGGTGCATATATATAAAATATATATATATATATATATATATATATATATATATATATATGTATATATTAGAAATTTTTAAACAGTGTTGAAGGTAACAATCTAAACGAGAAAAAAAAAAAAGTTTTTGTTTTATTTTTATCTCAGAAATAGATTGGCCAAATTTGCAAATGTTGCCTTTGCTGTGTAAGTGGAAATTTAGAACTCATGAGCAAATTGAAAACAGGAGGAGTCTGGTGATGAAGCTGCAAATTTCTCAACATGTTGACCACAGCTCAGGTATTTCTGTCCTACATCCACAGATATAAGTGAGTGTGCAAGTAATCCCTGCCAAAATGGAGGTACCTGTGTGGATGGGGTCAACCAGTACAAATGCACCTGCCCCCAGAACTGGAGTGGCTCTCACTGCCAGCACCAAACCCAGACAGGTCAGTAGCACAGAAGTAATGTCTGAGTTGCCTAGTTAGATTGCATTTGCAAGACTTTCCTCTCGGTCAAGTCCAACTTTTATATTTTCTTCCAGCACCACCAGAGTGGAGTGTTATGAACGATCCAGCTTTTAGCCGCAGACCTCGCTGTGCCCAAGTGAACCAAGCCCAACACTGCAGCTGTGATGCAGGCTTTCACATGAGTGGCACCTCTGACAACAGTATCTGTCAGGGTGAGCTGTAATTATGTGTTAACTTAATTGATCCCTGTGGAGAAATTCTCCTGTTGTTGCGCTTCCTCGTAGGGAGGTAAGGTCAGCTACAGAGCAGTTCCCTCGAGTTGGTACCCTGCTAAAGAACATCTCCACGGGGCAAATAGCTCATGTTATAGGGACTTTTCTGCTCAAAGTATCCCTGAATACCTGGATGTTTAACTCTTCTAGTGATTAATATTGTTGCAAATGAGAGTAATCTGTGGAGCTAGTCTGTGACAAACAAAATAATCCTCTTGAGAGGTCACAAGCTGATTAGCATCCATTTAGGTCGCAGTTCAGTTGTTTTTAAGTTGTAAATGCTTGAGTAACATTTTGAAATTAGAGTTTGCTTCAAATGTGTTTACAAGATGCTGGAAGTGCTAAAGTGTGCAGTTCAAATACTGACGATTTAAGGAGAGAAAGAAATGTCATACCTTGGATCATCATGGTATGTGACAGTGTATCATTACATCTATTTTAAATATCTCCTTTGTCGTTTTAATATGCAGACTGCCTTGGCCTGGTCTTGTGATACATGTTTAAGGCTGACATGTACATGCATTTCTATTTCTTGACAGACGTAAATGAGTGTGAAGTGTACCGGCTTGACCAAGGAGGGAAACTGTGCGTCCACGAGTGTGTGAATGTCCCGGGTTCGTACCACTGCTCTTGCCCCAGCGGTTACAAGTTGCTCCCAGATGGGCGGAGCTGTGAGGGTGAGTGACAAGGGGGAACAGAGGACAAAGGCTCATTCACAGGGGCCTGGCTGCAGATCTAGCTGGGTATGCAGCTCCAGAGAGGAATACCTGTGATTTAGAAAGATGAGAAGCCTCTTGCAGCCGAGATTTTAGTTTCTGCAGAGGTGTCTGTCGGTCCCCAACCTCGCTACAACTTTCATTTTCACCCCTGAAGCTTCAAGCGCTTGCCAGTGGAATGAATGATCTCACCTTTTCCCAGCAGAAGGGATCTTTAGGACATGAGGCATTTGTGGGAGACTAAACTAAAAAACCAAATAAAGAGCAGAGCACCCCCTTCTCAGACTGTGGTAACCAGGAAGCATGGAGTCAGTTTGGCAGGTTTCTCTCCCTGCTTCTCATTCTTACATGCCTCTGCTGTTTTGTCTTCCAGATGTGGATGAATGTTTAAACCAGCAGCACAACTGTAGCCGAGGGACAACTTGTATCAACATGGGGGGAGGCTTTCAGTGTGTCAGCCCAGAGTGTCCCCGTTCTCATGGCAACATAAGCTACGTCAAGACGTCTCCCTTGTAAGTGCATACACCCCAGTTTGAGCCATTTGTTTTGTCAGTGTGTAAACTTGCACAAAATGTTACATTTCAGAAACTTTACATATTAAATTAGACCCAGCTGTGATGCACAGATGTGCTCCTGGTGGACATTTTGACTTGTAATGGAAAAACAACCAGAAATAACACCACTGATTTCTGCGTTCAGGTGTGCCAGTAATCCATTCCAGTGGCCCCATATGCACAATAAGAGCTTAAAAATACACCTTTCTGTGGTGAAAATGTCTGTCATTGAAGATGTACACTTGAGCATGGCGAGACAGGTTTTATACAAGCTAGGACTTATTTTTGGGTCTTTTGCCCATCATTGTATTGGTAGAAATAACATTAAACCCACTGTGGTAACTGCTGAGGTCTGGCAACACAGAAACATCACTAACAGCCAAGCAAACCAAACGACTCAAAGAGAGAAATTAAAGGCTGCAGATGAAACCATTTTTTAAACTGTTTACAGTTTTAGGAACTTGTGTACTTGCTGTAGTTGTGCATTTACAATGTTCCTGTATAATGAGAGATTATTACAGCAATTTTGGTGCACTCCTAAGTTTCACCTTCAAGTAAAATGTCTTTGATGATCTGACTGAAGTGCTGACTGTTATACTGACGCCCTTGTTTTCCCAGATGTTGCTTATGTGAGGATAATGTTATCGGAACCAACAGAAATGATGACAGTAAAAAGTCTGAGTAATGATTTTAGCTGCACCATTGATCAGTTCAAGAAAATCTATCCCAAGTAGAACCGTTTCATTGGATTACATTTTTTTTCTTTTAAACCATGTAGAATCGCTGTGTGTTTGGAGACATTACCACTTCCATCTCCCCATTTGCCAGTCAGCAGCAAGCTGCCTCATTTAAGAGCATGAAACAAAAGCTCTGTCTGCTTCTACTGAACCATCAATGTGGTGAAATACAGCTCCAGTGCCAGTAAAGGGGATGCATGAATGTTTGGGAAAGTACATGTAACAAGGGAAAAAGTAGGGAATCGAGTAAAACAGTAGCTGTGTCCTAGTTTCATAGTACATCGTCATGCCAAGCAAATTTTGTGAAACAGAGTGACTGAAATAAATACAGATGTTAGTGTGCAAAATACATTCCCTTAATTTCTGATACGTTGCACAGCACAGTGCTTAAAGGAAACATTTACAGCTGGAAAACATAAACAGAAAATGGATAATAGTGAGAAAGCTTCAGGAATGTCTAAATAATAATAAAACTAAAATTATATTATGTATTTGGAAAAATAGTTGTGTTTCTTTCTGTGACACATCATTGGCCCTCTCCAGCTTGACTTTTGTTTGTCAGTGTAGGTCCTGTAACAAAAATGTCATCCGCTCTCTTTCTTGTTCCAACATGTGCTTCCCACAACACATAAAAAAGTTCATAGCCTGTCATAATCCCAGACCTCAGTGCACTTACCCTCATATGTATGTATGTGTGTCACAAAGAAATAGTTATGTTACACTTTCCCACGGGGATAGATCAATTATGTAACCATTCCCCCCCATGTCAAAATGTCTGCATTGGATGATGACTGTAGCACACAGAGAATGTAAAACATTTATTGTGCCTTCCTGCAATGACTCCCTTGTTTAATATTTGCTGCATTTCCATCTTGCAGCCAGTGCGAGAGAAACCCCTGCCCCATGGACAGCCGCTCCTGCCACCTGGCTCCCAAGACCGTGTCCTTCCATTACCTGTCTCTGCCCTCCAACCTGAAGACTCCCGCCACGCTTTTCCGCATGGCGACCGCGGCTGCCCCCGGGCGCACCGGGCCAGACAGTCTGCGGTTCGGCATCGTGGGTGGAAACTATCGCGGCATCTTTGTCATGCAGCGTTCGGACAGACAGACCGGTGAGCTGATACTGGTCCAGCAGCTGCGTGGGCCACAGGAGATCAGCGTCGACGTGGATATGTCTGAGTACACCGACCGCACCTTTCAGGCCAAGCATGTGGCCAGGGTCCACGTCCTGGTCTCACCTTACAACTTTTGAGAGCTGGTCTGGAAAGGAAGAAGAGACTGAAAACCGAAGAAGAACCAGGAAGAATGGATAATGGGCACTGACGTTAACTGAAACTGTTTCCTCATCCCCAAATTACCAAAAGAGTGAGAATGCCAATATTTAATAGTTATATTATGAATCAAACAGTATGTGGCAAAACACACCATAGATGCTTCTTTAAAGATTGCCAGTGTGGCATATAAATGGTGGTTGATGGCAATATTTGGCTCAATGTGTTTGAATTCATTAAATCTAGCTAAACAAAAGCATAATGAATTGGTTGGGAGGGATGGACAGCTACTTTTATCATTGCTGTTGTTGTTTGTATTTTTATGTCCATCATAGATAATGTCTGTGTGGCTCAGGGTCAGGCCCCGGGGCTGATGCACTGCCCTCGTTTTACTGATGATAAATCCCTATAAGACTTTAGTGCTCCTGCAGCTCTAATTTATTGGAAATATTGTTGCTGGTTTTTACAATGTAACATACTGTATGCCACATGTTTATCTTTGATCATATACTGTATATTTGTTTTTTGTACTAGCTTGCTTTGTTTAAGGTACCATTCATTATTCTAAGGGAGTTTTTTTTTTTTTTTAAACAGTAGCTGCAATACTCTACCTGGTTTGTTTTCCTCTATTTCTCATTTTCTGTATGCTACCCAGAAAGAGTCTCATTATATCCTGAATCGATGATGATTTGGCAAACTTGCCAATGTACTACACAATTTATCTGGAATTTTAATTGCGACTACATAACTGAAATAAAGTCAGTCTAACATTTCAGTATTTGTTAGAACTGCCTCACTTGATGCTGAACAGTGGGCTATTAAATGTCCTTGAGAGTGAATTTTAATGACTGAAATGCAAACCCGTGCATAGCTGATGAATGAACGCTGGATGACTATAAAAGGTTTTCTGAATGAAGGCATGAAAGTTAGGAGAAGAAGAATGTGTGTTCAATAATATAACCCCTGGAGCAGAAGTTCACGAGCAGTACAAGTCAAAGCATTTCCCACATGTCTCTGAAACAAAAGGAGTCTCACAGTATTTTTACCTCACTTTAACACAAGGAACACTAACTGTCACATTTTAAAAAACATATCTCAGTGTGTCTATTTGTTCGAGAAAAAAAAAGAGAGAGAGAGAGACTAATGCTCACCACATGTGTTCTCTTAACTTCCTTCACTCTGTGCTCCTCTTATGTCTCCATCCAGGGGTTTACATTGCAATAAAAGGGGCCAGAAGAGCCGCATGCTTCCAGACTGGAGTGGATGGTGACAATCAAAACACGTGCCCCGATGGTATGCGCTGCTCCGAAAATGACAACATGCCTTAATGGCAGGCGTAATTTCCTTCGGTAACCATACCGGGAGTGCTCATATTGCAAGCCTTTCTTTCAGTCTTGTGCTCAGGCTGTTTGATGTTCACATGTTTCATCCATTCTCAGGCGGAAGGATATTGCCAGAGATAAGTGGAGAGTGCTGAGCTCGACATAACGCAAGCCATTTGCCGGAGAGTAATGATAAAAATATACAGTAAAGGCCTTGAGGCAAAGTCGACGCAGAGTGTTGTTTAAGCTTGTTTTACATCAGAGACGAGGTGGCTTTCGTGCTCGTGGTGATGCTAGTGAGCCATTCATAGACAAAATAAGTAGATAGGCACAAAGATGAAGTGGCATGCAGAACTATTTCATTATATTCCTTTAAAACTCTAAAGTGCTTTCTGATGCTGCCCTATTGTGGTAAACATCTATCTAAGATCAGTGGTCAACTTTCCTGTGCAGTTCTGAACTGCTGGGTGAAATCCGTTCAAAAACAATAAAACTGTGGCAATTCTTATAAATCATGATGTAAAACAAAAAGCATAAATAAACCACATCAGCAAAAAGGGGAACTGTTTACAAGTAAATACTGAGCCGCACTGGCTGAATGACATGATGATGTCATTAGAACACCCAGAACAAAAAAGATAATCACATCTTTATCAACACAAAAGAGTTCTGATCTAAAGCAGTCTCAGATTTAATTCCCCTTGTGCAGACTCTACTTGCTATTTTGGCCATTTACTGTCGTTGGATTATGAAGTTATAGAAATGTGTCAAATACAGAAAACCCTTATAAAAACAGGGAAGCAAACTTAACAAAATTGTCAAAATACAGTACACACAATATGCTGCTGAAGAGAAACTCTTAACTTTACAAGTCGTTTTGAAGTGAAACAGCAGAAACACTCACATGGGTAGATGGATTAATGGACCTCTTGGATCTCCATCAAAACAGAAAGCAGGCACTCATGCTGCTGGTGGGGTTAGTCCAGAAGGAAAGGTGCTCTAGAGGTGTTTTGCTCTACTTTTATTACACTGGAGAGATGACATGTCACCTGCAGGATGAATGTTTGGAACAAATGCATAAATATGAGAGTGGAGGAAAGCAGATTGAAGGTCCCTGTGCAATTTCCTCGACTTTGAAAGCAGCTTTTCATCAGCCGTACAGTTTTATGTTGCTTAATTATCAGTTTTATCAGTCTAGACACAAGATATATATGACGGATTGACAAGAAAAACAGCTGTTAAAAGTAATAAACTGATGCAACAGGTTTTTCAGATGTAAAACTATCAGTGAAAGTGTACCTTTGCTGTACTTCTTGTGATATTCTGCTTTCTCTCTAAGGCACATAGGCTCTTGTTCAAAATTAAACCCACATACAGCGAAGCCTACAGCAAACTTGAGACTGTCTTCAATAAGGAAGGCTACAAAAAAGTACTTAACTCACAAGGAAAGGGAAATCAGTTTGGTCTCCATAATACAACTTGTACTGTTTATATGAGAAGTGGTTGTTTAGGGATTGTGTTGTTCAGCTGTCTTAGTCACAGGCCTATTAAAGGCTAATGTCTTGGAGAAAATTCAACGTTTATATTTTCAGCAACTGGGCTTCATTCACTCGCCTCTCAGCATTTTAGTCATTATCATTCATCATAATTTTGCTCACAATAGCCCATTCATTCAAGAGTTTCTTCTCCCATTTCCTTTTGAGTCTTGGTTTTTTGCAAGACGGCCTTCAAAAGAAACACACTTTAAGTGACGCAACAAATTCACAACCATAGTAAAATATGTATTTTTATTGCCAAATTAATACTGAAAATCACAGATCAGGAAACAAACAATGCCCTGATATCAAATAATATTTACTCTGAGTGTACACACTTCCTGAGAAGGAAGAGAGAAGAACATCACTGGTATGAAAAGTTCAAGCCCAGCTCTTCATGACACCCATGAAAAAAAACAGACAAGTCATATTATCCAGACACCTCTCCACCTGCGGAATTATGAAATAACAGGAATCAGCCAAAACCCATCTGTACAAATAACTCAAGTCCACTGCAGGTGTCTGCAGTTTTATATAACGGAAGGACAGCTTGCCATCATAAGCACAATTATTCCAGGTTTCCAGCTGATGCAAAAAAAAAAAAAAAAAAGGAAAAGTGACATTATGAACTCATTTCAGTGATCAGCCTGTGCTTGTGCTAACCACATAACTCATCTAGTGTTATAATATGGGATGGCCCAGAGAGACAAAGTTACAACTCTTAACAACACACACAAAGACGACAGTGTTCCAACCCCAGAACTGCACTGACAGAAACAGGTCAGCCATTTTCAAAACAACAAAAAATAAAACATTAAGAACACAAACATTATTAAGGTGTCTGTGAAACAAATGCAATGTTTTGTTTTTTTTTATCCACAATAAAAGCAAACATTGCGAAGAAATAAAAAAAGCAAGCTGCAGTACGCTGTTTGCCTAGTACATTGTGAGATTGTGCGGGGTCCAAATTATTTTTAAAAATGGAAGCACACGTTGTAAACACACTTAGAGTAAACATGGGTAAACATACCAATGAACAACTTATAAGTACACTTGAAACACAAATAAATAATATAATGACCTAACTCCATATTAACATACATACAGCATATTGCTCCTTATTTCAGAAGATAGAAAACCTGCCCGCCTACACCCATACAGTAGATTCACAACATGACCGCAAACTCTATTTCTACACTACTGAACTAAATCAGTTACATTTTAATTCAAAATGTACAGATGACTCATTTGTGCTTTTGCCGCTCTCACACTCATTCACCAATACTCTGGATGTTGGGTCGTTTCAATCTGAGACATGAACGACACTCTCATACATATTGTTCTCAATTACCTGAACAGATTCGGCCTCATACAAGAACTACATGTAGGCACAGCTTTGATCTCGAAAGTGCATAAGAGCAAATGTTCTATTCAAAGGTGCAGCGTTTGAATTTTCAAGGTTGTTTCTGTCTCAGATTTGAATGCTGGTAACAAAGCAGGGTGTTTGGGACACTCACGTGAAAAAAAAAACAAAACTGTTGACTGAATTCTTTAACTTCGGCGAGCTTCACATATATAAAGAAAGATCCTGATTGAAAATATTCAATCAAACGCACTATAGCCAAATTCTCTCTGTTCTCTGGCTGCCAAAATAACTTAGATAAATCATCTTCAATTAAGCACTGAAGAAAAATGTCTTTTAATTGTTCTTCCCATCATATATAATTATCTTACTTATACTACGAGCCACCGATAATATCTGGAGTGTCTCAAAAAAAAAGACATTTGACATATATTTGAGAGTATGTTCATGCACGAGGCCCACTGTTAATTCTCTGATAAAATAAATTCATACAAACATAACAGAAATAAATACAGCACTTCATAAAAAAATGAAACATTCTCTTTGGAAAGATAGGCTCAAAACTGATCGTATCATGGAAAGAGTGAACCTGTTGGTCAGTGAAAAGACAGTTTTCCTCTGGTAGAGTCCTTTAGAAGTTAAGGTGAAACTAGCAGAGGTCCCCCTGAACCTGTGGCCTTCACCACCATGTGAACTAGCAGCCATTCAGAAGGATCCCCTGAAAAATGAAAAGTCACTCCACCACCACCACCACCACCACCACCAGCTGACTGGAAATCCAGGAGAAAACTTCAGCCAGAGACAGCTGCTATGGTCTCCCTCCATGTCTGCAAATGGCTGGGAATGTTCTGCCTCACTCCAGCTTTGACATCTCATACTTGGTCGTCATGATTTCCTGGGAAATAATATGCAAATTAAAACATACTTTTTTCTTTCAGACAGAAATGTCCTGAGAAGAGCCAGTTACTGTTCAGACTGTAGAGACCACAATGTACCGTTCACCCTACTTAGTTACTGTTGCTATGCCTGTCAAGGCTCAACTGTTTCACTCAAAATTCAAAATACGTCTTGAAACAAAGGATCCATAATTTCTGACATAAGCAGACAAAAGCAGGCTTTTTATTTCTAGCCAACAACTGCTGACTTTACTGGTTGAAGTGACAACAGATGCACTTTTTTATCAACTGGAGCAAGCTAATTACTTGTACTTATGACCAAAGCCAGCTGTGACATAACGTGGTTCTATAGTGGCAATGTTACATCACTGCTGCACAGACGGTGGAAAAGGGATGCAGTCACCACTTGTTGTCAGGGTAAACCAAACTGTTAGAGTGGGCGCAACTAAATACAGAGTGCTGTCGCATTGCGCTTCGCTTCGCATTTGAAGAAAATCCAAAGCTTGACAGGTCTTCCGTGCCAAACTAAGCAACCCATGTTCAAGAGAAGGCTTTAACAAATTGTCAATTAGCATGTGTTTTTATGAAAGAATGCATGCCTCAAATACACACAAAATTGGCTGTGGCTCCAGTCTTAATAAAAAAAAAGAAAGAGTCCCAATCAATTATCAATTCTAATCTTTATACTGTTTTTTTAGAGATCTGATGTTCACATATCATAATGGTTGTGTATTTTGTTGTAATTTAATTCATACCTCATCTGAGTCGAGCAGGACTGGTAGAGCTCTGCAGTGACAAACACAAAGAGACTCTGTTAGCATCACATGTCATATGAAAACTCCTTGCTGGATTAACAAATACACCTTCTATAGGATACTCACACATCAGTAAGAGAGCTAGGAATGTTATCCTCCACCCATTTCAAGTCTTCATCCTGGAGAAGGAGAAAAAGAGGATAAACAGAGTAAATACTGCCATCTGCTGAAAAATTGCATCTGGAAAGCTGCATTTCCCAAATTCATTCCACAACTCTTATTATTTATGCTTTAATAAAACAGAACTTGATATGGCACAGTGATTAAACTAATAAACACAGAACTTAGTAGTGTTACTTACTGGGTTTGTTTCTGCAGGCTTCACGGTACCATTTGTCTCACTTTTATTTGCTCTCAACTTTATACCATCACCTGTGAGAAAAATATGAAACAAATAATAAAAAAAAACAGGAAAGAAGAAAAAAGAAATCTGACAAGACTATGTGTAAAAGTAATGCTTCCATGATGTTATCGTACCAAGGTTTGCAGAGGCAATGAACTCCTCTATCTCCTCGTCGTCAGAGTCATCAATTAGAGGCGTGAAAGCATACCTGTGAAACAAAAGATTAATCAAGCGTCTAATTCGGTTTATTTTGGCGGACAGTCCTGATGTGCCCACTTGCCTTTGGTTGTTTGCAGATGGTCTCCATAAAAACATTATGACGAGCAGAATGACAGAGAACAGGAACCTCCAGAAGGCATCTTCTACCCACAGCTCAATCCAATCCTTTGCACAAAAACAGGTCCAGTAATCAATAAAATGCAAACCTGCAATCTTTTCACTACTACTGATGAATATGTCAGACTATACTCACAGACTGGCAATCTGCGAGTCGAAATTTTTTTGCCGTCCAACCCATAAAAATGATGGAAGCTAGAAGTAGAAAAAGCGTCAGTGTTCTGCACGTACTTGACTGTGTATAATTTTTGTTCTTAAAAGTTTTTTTTGGATGCAAACACAAATCACAACAGAAGCGCAGAATGTATTATATTCTACAATAATTGCAAGTGTAGTTGTACAACTTACCAATAACAGCAAATATTAGAGTGTTTGTAAAGTGCCTGTAGAGAGACAACTTGACGGGGTTTCTCCTCAGCTTCAGAGTCTTGATGGTTTGTGCAAGGCTGACAAAGATGTTAGCGGCAGTCAAGGGAAAACATGGCAGACATTACATAGGAACAACCTAAAAAAAATGAATTAATGGGACCACTCAATAATATCCATACATACACTGCAATCACAGAACTTGACAGTGGTCACTTCACTGACATCTTATCTGTGTGGTTTTGAATACATCAGAAACAGCCAGTTGTGCAAATTCTCCCATTCAGGTAGGTCAGGTTGTGCATCAGTCTTTACTTTTGGAAAAAGGTGGAACAGGATGTGAATAACATTAATGTGCCACTGCACAGTCTGGCCTCATCTAACTATGTGCAGTGGACAAGTGACATGTCTGTATACGGTTTTATTTTAAATTTGACCTACCTTTTCATTTTATTCGTTAATTTTTATTCAAATGCAGTTGGTTAAAAAAAATGTAAGTTTTTGCCTTGGTGGTAATTAGGTTTGGGTGATATAACAATATGTAACTTGAGGAAATATAAGTTTTTAACACTGGGGACTATCACTGCTTTGGGTCTTTAAACACGTTTTTTTTTCATTAACAGTTTCTCAACTAACTAGTTTCATAAAATGCATTAAAATTTAAAGAGTCCCGAGAATACGCATAGGCAGTTTTGTCTGAAATACCCCATGTTAGCTCTGTCTCTTAAAAGGCCTCCCTTCCCAAAAGTCAAGTCTGCCCTGATTGGTCAGCTGTGCCAACGAAAGTAACGCTGGTTACGTATCGCAGGCCCAGATTGAGTATAGGTAGATAGACATAGTCCTAGCAGAAGTGTCTGTAGTGAGGAAATACTGGTAGACTGCCAGGCAGAAGCTCATTCTCTGCTTGGTTTGCGAGGCAGGCATTATGCAAATGTGTTACGTGGTGATGTAAATAAGTGACAGAGGAAAAGCCGAGACTTCAAGTCCAGGGGAGTAAGGAGCAATGTTTTCTGTGGGAGAGAATAACTCCCTTTGGCAAAGACTTTTGTTTTTATAAGTCTGCAGACCTTTTAGAGGCATAAAAAAAAGCTACAGTACACTAAAGGAAAGGGAAAATGCTAAAAAGCACAATTTGTATATAATATATAAAATTTTGTATTAAAATGTAACTGATATTTTTTAGTGGACTTTATCGATATTGCCCACCCTAGTGGCAGCCATATTTCTAGTCTGTGAATGTTACCACTTGTAAAGTGCGACCGATGGGCATGCAAACCAGCTACTTCTGCCAATTCAGTTAAGACTGAACATAGCAACACAGCAAAATGTCATTCATTATCCGAGAAAAGAAGCAGTGAACACAGAGGATTTAAAAAACAGTTCATCATCAATTAGAAAACAATAAATTATTGCAAATTTCAGTAGAGAATGAATCATTAAAGCAGGACTGCTTCTTTTAAAATGTAGGATGTCTTTTTGTTAAACTGCATTTTAAATGCTAATTTTGGCAAAGAAAAGGACAGCTGCAGATCACAATCTCCTGCCCTAGTATGGGTTCATGTAAGGAGATGAGGAGAAGAGGGGAACCACACAGGGAAAGGTTGCAGGTGCACAAAAGGATATCCACCAGCATAAAGAAGAATCAAGCAGAGCCAGGGGAATGTTGGCCAGCAGGGCCAAGTCAGAGTCTTTCGCCTAGAAGGGATAACAGAGCAGGACCAAAGGACACAGGGAAGAGGAGAAATTTGTGGGAAAAAAATCACATATAGGATAGGAGATTTAAAAAAAAAAAAAAAAGGCAGCACAGCAACTAAAATATAGAACCACTCACCCAAGTGCAAAGAAGACAACAACAAATCATCCAACCCAGAAGGTAAAACCACTTAAAATCATTTGGGCTCAATTCATTAATAAATAGGTCCACTTATAGAGTATAATAAAGGCTGATTACTGGAGCTACTGAAGTACACTGGAAGGATATGAACCAGATGGCGCCGGAGTCAAACACAGCCAGAACAATTGCTGTAATGAGAGCGGGGCCATTGTCTCGACCCTTGATATTTGGTCCACCAACAAATCAAGAAAATACAATTATAATGTCAACTTTACTTCAAAACACAATCTGAAAAAAAACTTTAGAGAGTTAATGCTGCTGAGCCGTGGGTGTTTTTCAATAAAGCAGTAGTGAAACAATGAGTCAGTTCATTTATCATCACAGGTCATTTGTCATTTTCCAGCTAACACTGACTGGTTAGAACTACTTTTTTGCTTTCCCCTAATTCAAATTGATGTCAATACATTTTTGTCTTTTTTTTTATTTTTATTTTTTATGACTGTTGGTCAGATTTTTTGTAAAATCATTTATTGATTTGGGCCCTTTTAACTTTGACAGGCATCTGTTATTGTTGACGTTTGACTGATAAATCTTAAAAAAGAGAAACTACTGAGAGAACATGACTCACCCCTGTGATCCTCAGGACACCCTCAATGCTGGCGAAGGCAAAATAGAGGATACCGAGCCCCACCACTCTGTGCATCACAGTCCCCAGTCGAGGCCTAAAACAAAACAGACACAAGAAAAATCACATTTTCTTTATTTTGTTAATACAAAACATTTGGGGTAATTCAATTAACAAATACGTAGCTGCAGATATATGTTGACATACTTTACAATGCCATAGCCGAGGCTGACGATGATGACAAGTAATCGAGCCAAAGTCCTCTTGAGGGCAGAGACCAACTCGGCAAAGATCAACAAGCCTGGAGCTGAAGTAAAAGTATGTAAAGAGTAAACAGCTTACTGTCTCACATGAGAAGGCTTACGATATTTTGTCTAAAGACACTCACAAGCGGAGCCGACGGCATTGGTGTTTTCATATTCGGCACAGAAGACGGCCTTCTCCACCATCCCGAGGAATATGACCCCTGCTATCCAGAACTGGATCCTCAGCAGATCTTTCCAGTAGCAGGCTGCCCAGATAAACCACAGCAGGGCGTACAGGATGTACACTATGCACATTACCATGTAGAACTGCAAACAGACAGTGAGGGATTAGTCTATAAACACGCCACATATGGAAGCAGTTGTTCTTCGTTAACTAGAGACCAATTTCCAGAGAAGGTTTATCCAGAAACATCTTGTTTTTTTTCTACTCAGAGTACTGACTGAGCAGTGTTTCTCCAAGGCTGACTGTCTTTGAGGAAACACGGGTAGATTGTGTCTCAAGGGATGGAGCCTTTCCCTCTCGGCTTCTCTCTCTTTTTCCTCTCTTTATGCTAATTAGTAATAACTGTTTTTCAGGTGTACACTGTTTCTATTATGTACAAGCACTTTTCTACGGCTGAGTTTTACTAAGTGCAACAAGAGCATATTATTTTTCCACCTAATCTCACCATTATCGTTTTTGTGCAGCCAGGAGGAGTATTTCCTCTTTGACAGCCAAGATTGTTAAGCTCGTGCTCCTGTGCTTGTCGGGGACGGTGCAGCTGTAACATTATCAGCAGGAGAGCCACTAATGCTATGGCAAGGACGAGCTTCCCTGCTATCAGTAGGAAAATTTCTCTCTACTGTTGCCAGATTCCAGGTGGGCATGTTTTAAAAATGCGGATATTTTGGCCAGACATTCAAATGTTTGGGGTCGAAGTGTGTCGATGTTTGGTTTTAGACAGATTGACACCTGTTGGAAAGCTTTCAACGCGATTGTCACTTCACCTATCTCTCCTCTACATCCTGAAACAGAGCTGAGCAGAGGAGCTGAAATGTAAAGTAAATAATTTTATGAAAGTATTTTTTAAAACTTTTTAAAAACTAGAGCATAATATTAGTGTGCATACAATTAACAAACACTTAATTAATGTTTCTACCATAAATCACAAAAAAATGACTCCTATCAAGTCATCTACTTACAATCATGAGAGGCCATTCTGTGACAGAGATGTAGCCGTGGCTGCCTTTCATCACCACATTAACTGGAAGAAAAAAAGAACTGGACATTAGGCAAATGAAGCATGACAGTGTTTCCCGGCACATTAAGAATTTCTTTGTGGTGATGACAGGTTCTGAAATTTGACCCTTCTGTGTCGAGCTCCCTAATAGCTTTGCACTTATGAGCCTGCTTCATGGAAGTGCACCATTTTGGCCGACCAACTCACGTAGGGTAAAGTAACATAGATAAGCGTGATAATATTCTTCTGCACCAGTCATGTAGTTGTGAACTGGTTAAAAGAATCTTACCTGTTAAATTCCAATTGGCATCCTGTTTATTGGACTCAATCTTAACAACCAGCAGGTAGGGCCCGTCCTTCCATGTGGTGGCTATGACATTGTCTCTAATACTCAAACTGCTGTTCTTCGTGGCGCTGCTGCTTTCATATTCTTCAGCAATCCATTTAGTGTCATTTTCATCCTGCATTATTATAAAAGCATGTATACAGAAACAAATTAAGGAAACAACACACGAAAGAAACACAAATATTGGCTAATGTTTGTGGTCAAACTTAGAGGAAGACAACTTTATCTGTCACAATTCTGTGAAACTCAAGTTTTCTTACAAGCATTTCATTCTCATTAGGTGGACTGACTGGACGTGGCTCTGCCTTGGCTTTCTGAAAAACACACACAGGTGCAGATGGGAAACAATAAATTCCATGATGTTAAATGCGTGACTATCTGCACTGAGGAGAATAACAAACCTACTCTGAGCATTGGAAAGGTGCGCAGTCCATTATTACACGTTATGGGACTGTGCCTGTGTTCGATGCACTCTCCTTGTCCGAGGGGATTTGGATCCAGGCCCTCCCCGCGACTCAAAGGTGTTCTTTCATACATCTCCTACAGACGATCATAGTCACAATTCAACATCCACAAACAACCAGGACACACTGTTAATTAGTGTAACACAAAGCACTTACTTCAATATTGTTGAACTCATTGTGACAGGGGTAGTATCTTAAATACCAGCGAACAGTGAAGGTCACCTCCTCGGGACAGCCAAAAGACACAACTAAAAGATGAAGACGTGCTGTGATAAACAAAAACTTGGCAGAATTTTGGGGACAGCATTTCCTTTTGTAATCTTACCTTTTAATTCAACATCAGTGTCTTTATACATGGACTTCCTTAACAGCAGTGGTCTTGAGGTCTACAGAATAGAAAATAAGATTTGTTAGCCAGGGATTATTTTTGATCAATATATAAATACTTTGGTGAACTGATTAATCATTTAGGCTCAGTGCTTAATACTGTTCAGTATGCAAGCCCAGTCAGGTTGGGCTGTGTCTGTTACAAAGAAAAAAGTCTGTCATTAAGGTGAACAGAAAACTTAAATCACATTATTAGGATGAGAATGTATCTCTTCTGTATGTGTTCTGACTGACAACCTGTCCAGACTGTGCCCTGCTTCCAAGCTCACCTAATACACAACAGAGGGAAACTGAAACTTCTCAGCACCTAAATTATTGATCAAGGCTTTCTAGTTCTCCTTGAACTAAATGTGGGAGCTGTGCCTTAATACTGAAACCAGGGGAGTTACTCCACAGTAGTAGTGCTGGACTGAAATTCGACTTTCAATATGTGTTTTTATGTATATTGAAACAATGATGTGTGGCAAGCTGGCAACATATTTAGTAAACTTGAATACACATAGTCCAAGCTGTAATGTGTGGTCTTAAATACTGGTCGAGAGATAGCTGCATGGATAGACACAAAGATATATTGTTGGTGTTTGCCTCAGTTTAACAGTCAAGACTCCTAGGAGCTGTTCAACTCAAGGCAGCTTGTTAGCCGGTTGCTAACCTTGAAGTGCACATCAGCCATTCACCACAAGGCTAAGAGCTAATTAGCAACAAACACACTCTATTCCTCCGGTATTCACATTTTATAAAATAAACGTTGAACAAAGCCAGTCACACCTAACAGTGGCTAACGAGCTAGCATTAATATAAGACATGTTACACGACTGTCAGCCGACTCACAGCTGACAGCGAGCTACCATAACAAGGCTAATGCGGCTAACGTTAGCTAGCGGTGCTGCAGTTATTCAAAGTATTTCCACTCACATTAACGACTGTGATCTTCCAAAGCCCTGTCTCCGGCGCCGCGGCAGCCTCGTTTACAGTATGGAGCAAAAGTACAAAAAACAGCGCCAACGGACAGAAAACTCCTGTGGTAGGACAGCTCCACGTCCTCATCCTGACTGCAGCAGCCATATTCGCTGTGTTGGAGCACTCACCCTGCAGGAGGCGCCGTGAACGCATCAGCCAGGGGGAGGACCCTCCAGTTTAAAGTTACCTGTGCTACCTGCTGGTCCAGCAAGGTGTCAGGCGGACTTTGATTACAAAACAACCTATTATTATGTATGATCCAAGTCCAGGCTTCCTATCTGTTAGCCCACCTACTTGTGGGCTTACATTAAAGTGTGTTTTACATTACGGGGGGATAAAGCAGGCTATCGGTTTATTTTCCTTATGTCAAACTTCATAACAACAAAACTGACCTTGAGGAGGACACAATCTTTATCAGCTGTCCAAAATGGAAAAAACAAAACAAACAAAAAAAAACATAAGATTTACTAAACTTGACATTTTCTCTTTTGGTTAAATATAACTCTGATTTTGTGGTAATTGCTCAAATAAACCACTTTTTTTTTTCTTTCAGAACTTGTAGAACAAAAATTGAGCATCGAATTTTATCTTAACTAATGTTATGGCTCACCCGCTTAATTATCACTTTACTGCCATTCTTTTGTTAAATAATCTCTTTTATTTACCTAATAATTTCCACCAAATATCATGATGATTTTTCATGAATGTGTGACGGAAATCAACCCTACCAAGTTTCAAAGCAGTCAATAAACTGTTTATTCTGACAGTATAATAGAATTTTATAAATGTTTTGTACATTTTCTATATTTACATCGCAACACAGACTTTAATACAGTAAACAGTTTCACAGTTCAGTGTGTCTTAAGCTTATGGAACAATATTCCTAACACTGACAAGTAGGCTGGCCGTGTAAAGCGTAAACCTCTATAAAAACACTACAGAAAGTCCACAATAGGAAACATCAAGGTGCTCCCAGTGCGACGAGGCAAAACGATTAGTACAAGACGAACCATGGAGAGAGCTTTGTCACAGTTTATATCTGCCGGGTACCAATCGTTATAGCAGGAAAGAAGTGTCACTTGAGCTGTGATCCGTTGCTGTCACATCTGTAATCGTGTCTCCGTTCGCTTGACTTAAAGCGTCAGCCGACAAGAGAGGAGTGTCCACCGTGGGAGAGGAGATCACCACCACGTATCGATCACTGTCCTCATCCTCCTCCTCCTCCTCCTCCTCCAGGCTCCCGTGAATGTCCGCAGTAACTACTGTGTTTTCTGCTGCCTGACGGCTGCAGCAGGGAGAGGAACTTGACACAAGATGCTCCGCGGGAAGAGTGTCTCCATCAGGGTCCTCCTCAGGGAAGCTGGTGTTGATATAAATGATGTCTTCTTTGCTGGTGGACTCTGGAAGCTTTTCTGCCACCTTTTCCAACATTTCTCGCAGTTGAGGAAAGAAAGGTCGGTCCAGCGGATCGGCCCTCCAGCAGCTGTACATGATCTCATATCTAGACACAGGCGATACGGGGGGAAAAATCATGTCATCAATCTTGCAATTTCTTACAGACTTGTTTTGGGATACAGGTAACAAACCTGGTGGCGTTAAAAGCACATTAGCAAATTATGTATTCACTTCTGCTTTCATTGCAGGTAAGAGCAATGAACAAAGCAGTCCAGTTTTAAAAAGGGAAGTTTTTAACAGTGTTGTGACCTTAGAGGATGCTGTATTATTGGTTTTCATAGTTTACACTTTTATATAGTATTTTTACTATATTTTGTGGATTTATACTTGCACATTTCTTGTCGTACTTAAAAAAATAAAAATAAATAGTTGTTCAATTATGTGAATACACTGACTGGATTTCTGTTTAATTTCTTTGTAGACTGTGCAATGACAATAAAGGAATTCTACTTGATTTTATTCATAGTCTATGCAAGACAAAATTGGAAACTAAATGCTGCATATCCAAATGAAAAACAAATTGTAAATGCTCAAATTTTGCATTTAGTTTGCTGTGACACAGGAATAAGGGAGGACTACACAATAAGGGGTTGTATAGTGGAACTTAAGTTCTGATGCATGCAAGAGACAACAGTTCAACCACAGAATTTCTGTGAAATGCTTGAATTACATTTTTCACAGGCTTAAAATGTTACTTTTCCATATTTAATTTTCAATACTAGCCCCATTCCTTCAAGATTTAGACAAACAATTTAAAAAATTCTACTTGTATAGTCTTATATGGTTACCTCCAAAACAATCAAACTTGAATTTAGCATTTGTGTCAGAAACAGAGAACACTCACAGTTCATCCAAACAGTCTGTTGGCTGCTTCAGTCTGTGTCCTTCAACAAGGTGGTCATAAATCTCATGGTTCTGGACTCCGGGGTACGGCGTCATGCCTCGTGTAGCAATTTCCCACATAGTAACACCAAATGCCCACTGCATGACAAAGAGTAGCAACTTCAGATCCTATTTCACGATGAGAAAAACTTGCAGTGTGTACCATAAACCACAAACCATAAAAATAGATTTTTTTTGCCCCCTGTTATCTATAAATACTATTGCTTTCCTTTGAAAATAAAAAGAATAATGTGTATTTGTACTTGCAGCTCAGTACAAAACTGTGTGAAATGTTAATGTATTGAGCCTCTCAGTATGGGAGGTAAAAATATTTTTCGTGATTTAGCTGCACTATATTCTACATTTTAGCTAATAACACAAAAAAGCAGGAAACACTTGAGGAATTAGGATTTCAGTATCGAACGTCCTACTTTCAGATCTGTAAAACTGCAAAAACAGGGGGAAAATATAAAAAGGTAATTATCCCAAAGCTTATCACATACTTATAAATATATTAGATAAAGACTGTTAAAAAAAAAAAATTGTACCACATCCTTACGAAAAAGGACAAAGCACTTTCAAATGCTTTTGTGGCACAACAGAAAGTAAAATTAGAAACAGATGCCAAGGGGTCAGTTCTTCTTTCAGTAACTACACAGTGTTTTAGGGGATTATTTTCATTGGAAAGGTTGCAGTCAGTACTTACCACATCACTCTTTACAGTAAAAACTCTGTCTGCCAGACTCTCTACTGCAATCCATTTTACAGGCATTTTGGCTATTCTGCCCTGCCTGTAATAATCTCCACTGTAGATCTTCTTGGACAGCCCAAAGTCTGCCACACACACTGTCATGTCATCGCGCAGCCTGTAAGACAAACAAGGTATGGACTTAGGACAAACAGAAGAAGCAAAACACATAAAACTCGTAAGAAATGAATCATACACCTGCTTATCTAGGAAGAAAATAACCTGTAAATTCAAGGTTCAATCAATACACCCCGTACTTTGTGCATAAAGCAGAGTAAGCAACCTACATGCAGTTACGTGCCGCCAGGTCACGATGCAGAAAGTTACGACCACTGAGATACTCCATGCCCAAAGCAATGTCGACCATAAACTTCAGGAGTGTCTGAGTGGGCAAGAACTGTGTAAAAAAAACAAATACAGATTTAATAATTATGATATATTAAATCAAATATGCATTTCAGTTTTTGGCTGAAATCTTACCACTGGACTCTCTCCGAGGCGTGAGCGCAGCAGGAAGCTGTGCAAATCTCCGTATTTCATGAATGGCAGGATGACCATGGGTTTGGGAAAGTGTCCTGCGCCTACTTCTAAGCAGACACCTGAAGAGCCAACACAGTGGAATCATATCAGGATGTGTAAATGAAAAAGGAATTCTGTAACACTTCAAAGAGGGAACATATGACTCGTACCGAGCAGTCTGATGACATTAGGATGGTTGAAGTCTTTCATGCAGGCTGCTTCGTTTAGGAACTCTTCGATCTCCCTTTGAGAGAAGCTGTCCACTGTTTGGCAAGAAAAGTTATTATTTGTCAGTTCAACTGGTTTAAATTCCATGAATGTTTGATAATAACACAAGACTCACGTTTCATTGTCTTCACAGCAACTTTTTCTGATGTGCCTTCTGGTCGTCTTAAATGTCCCTCCACCACGGAGCCAAATTCACCTGAGAAACAAAACAGAATCATTAACACTTTATACAGCGTGTTCTGTGTAATTATGCTGCAAGATGACCGTGTAAATATGAACACATTTACATAAGGGAAAGTGTTCACTCACCCTCTCCAAGAATTTTCCCTACAGACAATAAGCTCCTCATGACCATCACATCTTGAAGTTTGGCCTGGAGTTCATCACTAATACCAAGGTTCCCAACTGCAGACAGAAGGCACAAAAATCATTTTTTATTTATATATGTGCCAAGGTAACAGGATAACATAAATGTCAACATGCATGTCATTTCTCCTCCAGTTATATTTAACAACATACGTGTGATTCCTATAGCTGATCGGTTGTAGGATTTCTGTGGTGTGAACTGCACGACAGACGGCAGCTTTTCTCCACCTCCAAACACCCGCCTGCAGGGGGAGACAGGAATAAAGGAAAAGCATGGAATGCTGAACAGTGAGATAATCGTCTCTAATGTCATTGGTAATTACACACACACACACACACGCACACACACACGCTGAAGAGGTGCTCGTAGTGAGGAAGCCCTCTGAGCTGTTCTGTTCCTGACTTTGAGGTCAGATACTTGTTTTCTTATCTGAGCAGCAGCCTGTGACACATTCCTCTCTGTATCCTGAGTGGCAAGTGTGAGTCACAGACTCCATAATAAAAAATTCTGAGGATTAAACAGCTGCTTGTTGATCATCTCTCCAGCTGCACCGTTATTACCAGATTCCAGTGCAGGCAACGGTGATTAAGAGGAAGCAAAGGCAGTTTATGAACACAATCCGGAAGTTTTTCATTTTTCAAGTCCTACTACTGAAGATAACATATGTAATGAATTGTCAGGATTAAGTCAACATTCCAAGTTTTATGCGTCTAGCAGACTAACATTTTGGGAGTATTGCTGCTAATTAATCGTTGATTCTCAGCGTACCCAAACCAGGAGTCAGACGTCCTGTTGCGTACACAGAGAGCTGCCCAGAGGATCGCCAGCAGAAAACAGACGGCACACGCCACGGACAGCACAACATAGGCGGGGTGTGGAAGCCCGGTGTCAGGGCCGATCGATGGGAACACACCTGATTCTGAGACAAGAAAAAGAAATGAGAAGCAAAATTTAGAGCACAACATTCAGCGAAGTCAGCTATCCCAAACCTAATATACAAAATTACTTATCTAAATGATATCCAAAAGCTTTATTGGTATATGCAGCAATAAAAAGTAATTAAAGCAGTTAAGCTCTTATTTCTCTGTGTCACTAGTTAGTGTGGTGATTAAACTGTTTACAGAATACATTCATTCAGACACATTCATCACTCACATCTACTCACACATAGCAAGGTAACAAATACAAATATACAAGAACAGTGCAAAAATGTTTGCACAGAAACAAACAGGATGGCTCATATTTATGGTGCACAAAGTTAAGATCTGCGCATATGAAGTGAGGTAGGTAATGTTGAATATACAAAGAAAAAAGCATGTGCAGAAGAAGAACGTTCGATGCAAAACAAACATTACCAATGTTATCATATCAAATGGAATTTTGCGCTTCTCCCTGAAAAAACTAAGAAGGTGGCAACATTAACAGCTTGTTTTAACACAATTAAATGAGGATACATAATTGAGTCTAGCCGCCTGTAGTCTTTGTATTTACTGTGATGATGTGTTGTTTGCTAATAATCCATTTACAAAAGCAAGATATTTTATTTTGCCTTGTAAATGATCACTGTTAATTCGTTTTTATAACTTCTAAGTGTTGCAAACAATAAGCCAGTTTCCACACTATCTTCGCCCAATGTTAAAAATATTCACAGGTTGAAATTGAAGACACTCAGTTCAACATCAGCTAGAGGTACTGTTGCTCCTTCTGATGGTACTTGATGATACTTATGTCAGGGAATCAAAGTTATTACATTTTAATCTCAGGGAGAATAAGTCTGTTTGCTAAATTTTATGGCAACTCATCTAAGCGGTTGAGATTTAAATCTTGGACCAAAGTAGTCGAGAGACCGTCCAACTATGCCATCTCAGAAATATGCTGGCAGCGCGGCTAAAAATACTGCAACCTTAATAGGTGCTGTATTTATTCCAAGGGCTGTACTGTTATTCTAGTGTAGTACAATACATCATCTGAACTTTGCTGACCCATTTATAAAGTTAAAAGCTCCCCAGATGATGAGATAAATCAATAGAGCAGCTTACTGTCTTCCGGCACAAAGAACGAGACTCGTGGGCTGACCATGCCGCTCCCTGCCTGCGTGCATGCAGCCACCTCCACACTGTAGGTTGTGTTGAATTCCTGCACAGCCACAAAGGCCATGGTGGTGTAACTGTGGACCTGAACATACAACAGAGAGAGCGTGGATTGAATCAAGTGCCATGATTTGATTTGTCCTAAAAACATATGTGAAAGTTAATCATTATCCTCGTGGAGAGAAAAGTTCAACTTATCACAAGAGTATCGAGCACAAAACAGAGTTTTAATGGCACAGTAAGAAAATTTGTAAAAACCTAATTGGCAGCAGAAGAGAGATAACATTATTGGGACATTCTGCTTTCACATTTCCAGTATGATACCTTTTCTGTGAAGTCTTAAGGAACTTCACTTTATAGCAGGAATTAGTATACATAAAGAAACTCCCTACAAAAACAGGAAGGAGAAAAATTTTCTGGATAAGCTCATGTGCTGAATAGGAGGGAACATGTGACAGACATAGCCCCGTATTTCACAACACCACACGGGAGCATCTGGAGCTGCTCTGCTTCACCAAAGTGCTGACAGAGAATGCAGAACCCATGATTAATGTCTATCTCGTCTGTGACATCAAACGGAGGGCAACACGTGGTTAATGTTGTTCCAACACTGAATTCTCAGCACGCTTTAGCAATCAACCTCAGATTCAAAGAAGAATGATGGCACCATGACTTCCACTATGAGACGACCCAAGTCATGAGCAAGAAACAGTTTTGATTTATTTCTCTTTTGTACATCTGATTTCATTTTTCCACGAGTGAGGATTCTTACAGAAGCAAGCGAGTCTGAGGATTAAACAAGTTGCATAAGTTTTGCATATTTCCAGTCATCACTACCTGACTGGACAATGCTTAAGGTACACATCCCATTGTATTCGGACTCCATTCACTCTGGATGACTCAAAGCCACATGCCAACAGTGGTGACCAGTTTTCACACATGAGCTTCCCTTAAATACAACACAGACAGGAAGGACGGGAAACACACTATTGTACTAGAGAGCACTAATGCAGTCACAGAAGCATGACTACACACAAACAGCATCGTGGATAAATGTGCTAAACAATTGATGTAAAAGCGACTGATATTAAAATCCACAGTGTCATTTCTTAGAGAGCACATCTCAAAAAAAGGTGTTCCTTGTACATCACTTTCCCTTGTGGATTCTTGAGACAAGTGGAAAAAAACATTGCTCACAGATAATACGGAAGTTGGGTCAGTTAACAGGAAAAAGGGAGAATAGAATATTCCCAAACTGCAACACTCATTCTTTTTCACATTTGTCATACATTAGTCATTGATATCAAAAATTA
>NW_007578023.1:396991-411462 GCF_000690725.1 Stegastes partitus
TCTGCTCTATTGAAGCAGCCAGAGAAAATGTAATGTATTCATCACTGCTGTTTGAAGAAGAATTAAGGTACAGTATGTTCCCATTACACTCCTGTCTAATGAGTGTTTGCTGCAGTTGTCATTAACGTCTGTGAAAAGCACACTATGGACATATCTGAGGATTTCTTTCTTGTTTTTGGTGTACACAGTTAAGCAACAGAAACACTGATGCACTACAAACTTATATTTCTCACAAACCATTTACACCCTCTAACCACTCAGATTAAAACTTACTTATTGCCTGCGTCACACACTCTGGCCTTTTTCAGAGGCAGGGTTTTATAGAATGGAAATATAACGTAAGCATACATTTAAACTGTAGTTGCTGTTACTGTGGTAGCCACAGGTGTTGCCAGATCACAAAAATGATTCCAATTTTAAAGCTGGATGTTTGTGTTTCCTTTTCTTTCGTATTTAATATTTTCTTATTATTGTGACTGAAACATAAACAAGAAAAATTTAATAAGATAGAGGAACAGGATAATAGCAAAAACAAAAAGCTATTTTTTTAACTACCATGTGGAAGACAACCTCACCTTTTTCTCTTGTGTCCCATATCTGATAATGATATCATAACCCCGTAGGACGCCATTTATCTTGTCATCTGGAGGAGGCTTCCACTTGATCACCAGCCACGACTCGTTCAGCTGTACAGTGACATTTCGGGGATACACTGATGGCACTGAAAAATATAACAATAAAAAGTGAAACAGGGATTAACAGAATTAAGAGTCAGAACACTTGATATAAAAAAAGAAAATGAAAGAAGACTGTCCTTCCATTGAATTATTTGATTACAGTTTGGTATGCGGTCACTTCCGGACAAAGCGTATCAAGTCTTTCAACTAAAATATCCCCTGCGGTGGCTTTAGGAAGGAAATTGAAAGCAGCTCCACCCAAAAAGAACTTTGTGTTTTCTCAGTGACGCCACTCCTATTTCCTATGTGACCCTTCGGGGAAACAACAAAGATTTAGTGGATAGGACATTTTTCTGAAGGGGAATTGCTGTGGGCAGAGCAGGTAGTTGTGCAACATTTGAAAATTCCAGTTATTTCATGCTGCTACTGCATGGAGGCTCACTTAAAGCACATTCTGGACAGGGTAGTAGTCGGATAATTACATAGTCCTGCTAACCTAAAACCTAAACATGAATGATGAGAAGAAGGCAGGGACATAACAACGAGGTTCTGTAAAGCCAATAGACAGGGTAGTTTGTAAGACAAATACAGATTTAAGCTTCCTAATTAAAACAGCCAGTATTGTTTTATGTTATATGTTTTATTTAATTTCATTTTGGATCATCCCCTTTTGCAATTTCCCCACAAATCTGCTAGTGTATGTCTGTTACGATTCTCAGTCATCCAGGTCATGGTTATTCTCCTAGTTCAATCATAACAAATGGACTTGCTTGAGTTTCTTGAAGACGTTTCGCTTCTCATCCAAGAAGGCTTCATCAGTTCTGACTGACTAGTTGGGAGTTCCAGATACTTATATCCTTAAAGAGCCATTAACCCTTGACTTTTGGTTTCAGCTGGGGTTTTGTTGCTTCTCTCCCTTGTTACGCGAGTTGTTAGTACTCGCCCTGCCACAATGGGGTTCGTTACAGCAACTACCAACAAAATGAAACCTGCAGATATATTCATGGTTTCTTATTAACACACCTCCTTCTGTGGTGTTGGTCTGGATCCACATGCTGAAAGGAGAGGCCCCCACCTCATTGCTGCAGGAAACACTCAGGTTGTACCACGTCATAGCCTGCAACCCGGAGATGTCACAATAAAAAGGCGGTGCCGTGACGTTGATGAATCTGGTGGTCATCACCTCCCCCTTCCTCCGACTCACCTCCTTGAGCTTAGACGAGACAGAGACCACATGATCGATTCTGAAGACATTAAACAACAGCTCTGTTTTGTTCAGACGTGACACTTACCCTGACATGGCATCTGGTAAGTGGAGAGAAGCCATCGTGTCCAGGGCTCCAGCTCAACGTCAACTTATTAGACTGTCTCGCTTTAACAGTAACATCAGACACAGGACTGGGAAGAACTGCAAAACACCATAAAAGCCCTTATTAACTTCCAAACATGGAGTCGGCTTGCAGAGCATGAAAATCTCATGGAATGTTGTTGGGACCTCCACAGTCCCTAAGGGATCTAACATTACCTTTGATGTTGACATTTGCTTCTCTGGATGTGGTGACACCCTTCGAGTTGTGAGCTTCACAGCTGAACTGAGTGTATCTGTCCACACCTGCAATTGAAACATTGGAGGAGACAATGTGGCCGTGAATTGAAAACAACCAATCCTCAAGGTCATGATAGCGCTGAATATTTTGAGAAATTAACCTCGACTCAGATGTTATTTTACTTCAATGTTGAGAAAAAGGGTGCAAATCAAGGAGACAGAGGACACACTGTCACCGTTCTCTACATTTTGTACAAACTAGTTGATTTCTCTCTGTGTCAAAGTTGAATACAGGGCATAACTGCCATGTCAACCTCTATGAAGAAGTGAGAGCAAAGCCAGGCTGGAAATGACAGAAGAAACACATTTCGGGATGACTCACTCCTTTATTATAACCAAAAAGTTCACACGGCAGGGCCTCATGCAGAAAGCTCAAAGAGAGCCTCTCCAA
The DNA here is from genome assembly GCF_000690725.1 of Stegastes partitus. Taxonomy (NCBI): domain Eukaryota; kingdom Metazoa; phylum Chordata; class Actinopteri; family Pomacentridae; genus Stegastes; species Stegastes partitus. The sequence continues at coordinate 399,666 of NW_007578023.1, forward strand.
TATGATGTACTGTGGCAACAATCCTTTTGCTGGGTCTCTTTTCCTGGATGCACAATTTACGTCTTTCAACAGCCACAGATCTGCCCAGTTAGAATAGGACTGCGACATCTGCGAAATAATGTCCCTTTTGTGCTCTGTTTTCCAGCGTCTCCGTCTCCGAAACATTTCCACAAAGCTAATCACAGAACAGTCAGTGAGAGACGACTGGAACCAACTTGTGTTTACGTTGTGCAGAATATCACAACCTCAACAGTTTGCCTTCCTCTGCTCAGGAGAACTAGGTTAGAGTGATTTACTTTTCACCCAAACAATGACTATAGTATGTCTGTTTGCACAAAGACAGAGAGCCTTAGTCAGGTTGGCTTGAATCATCAATCTAAGTTACAGTAGCTTTGTTTGCACAAAGGTAGAAAGTTTTACATAGGCCTGATTGACTCATCAATATAAGCTGCATTCACATGAAAAAAGATGAACTTTGGACAACACGACAAGAAAGTTCACAAGAAAGAGAAATTTGCATATACGGCAGTTCATTGCTATCCAAGCTGTGCAAATGTAACTACCACATGCCTGAGTGCAAACTGCATAGCAAACAGATGTGGTTGGAACAAAGTGGGAACTGAGCTGAACGAGGCTAAATACCTCTAAGAGTATGTTAAGGCAACATGAAAATAAGTGTTGGCATGCATTTAGCAGTATTTTTGGTAAAACAATGCATGTTCACAAAATACTGAGCTATTATATATGACACCAGAGCAGTGGGTTATGCCTCAGGAGTGGTTTTATAAAATAACATCTACAAAAGAATACCTATTGAAGGTCACACAGAAAGAATAATCTCTGGGTGTCAAAGGTTCAATAAACACTCTCAAAAAAGAGAAATGAACCAAGGGCAACAACTGTCATTTCTGCTTTCACTCTAATTGGCAAAGAAATCAAAACACAAAAACAACAACATGGTAGAAAAACAAAATGTGTTGACTCCTCAAACGCAACGGGGATTCAGACTTGCGAGTGGGTTGGAACAACCAAAATGTACCACGTGGAAGTTCTGCAGGATGGATCCAGCACTCTCTAATTATCAGGTTTTGGGGTCACTCCAGCTCACAGAGCTGCCTGGGATGTCTGTTCTTTTTCCATTTTCTACTCAGGGAGTAAATATAGCAAATGAAGTACTCCATCAGGTTATTATGAAGCCAAACCTGGATCCACCTTGGCACCGTATTCTGGACTTTATGCTGTTTCTTGCTGCTGAGCCAGATTAAATAATGAAACACATGCAAACAGTTTTCCATATCCCAAAATAAAGAAGCAATATGATTTAAAAGAGCGTGCTAATCACGTTCATGCAATGCAACCAACAATGACTTACTACTGCAACAAAAGTACTGTAATAATATCATGGAGTTGCACTTTTAAATGAGCAAGGGGGGCGAGACTCATACAATGCATGAGGTGAGCATGCAGAGAAGTGGGTTTACAGCGTTCTGTTGTGCCAACACTTGGTCCTGCACAGAGCTCTGGTAGGCTGCAGTCTGCCAGCCTCTGTGTCCAGCCCCTCCCTGCTCAGTAGTGGGCCGTCCTCTGAATGAGGTCTTTGTCCCCAGAGCAAACCCCCGAACAGAGTCCCCGTACAGCCCCCCATCCCTCTACTGCCAGGGCCCTTGCACATGTTGGACCAAAGCACAGCTCTGAACCTTTAACCCCCTCAGCTTCTGGCTTTATCACTTTATCACCACTCACTGTCTATGGCAGGAGCACTTAGCCTGCGGCGAACTGAAAATGAAGGGATAGAACACACAGAGCAAAGGTTATGCTTCTAATAACAACTGTATGTGTTCAAGAAGAGGGTCACTGAGGCCATAATGGAAGAATCCACCAAAGGAAAGTTTCCAGTAAAAGAAAACATTGCGGCAATTCTTCTATTTTTTATTTTTTATTTTTTTAAATCTAGTATTTGTCTAAGTATAGCATGAATAGAAACTCAGACCTGACGTGGTCCTTTTACTGCTTTTTTGGAAGCTAAATGCTCAGAATTCTCTGGTTCAAGCTTCTCCGATATGAGAATTTGGTAGTTTTCTTATGCTTCTAAGTGATTAAAGTCATATCTTTCAGTTTTGAGCTACTCTGATACAGAAAGTGATTTGAATATGTCAACTTTGGGAATTTATGTAGGACATTTTCTAACTAAGCAACATTTCATAGAATAAATAATAGACTTTGAAGGGGTCATGCACATCGAGAATTCTTCTAGACAAGTGCATAGCATGAAACATGCATAGCGAAAAGAAAGGTGCACTCCCACACATTGTACTATTGCAATAAACTTGATTAGAAAAACCATGTTTCAGTGCTTAGATCTTTATCCAGTAAAAATTATGAATGATTTTTTTTTATTATTATAGTTTATTCCAAGGACAGTGTGTGGGAGTTCTCTGTATCTGCATGAACAAAAAATGAAAATTTCAGTACATTATAGCCATTTTGTAAAGATATATAAATAGATGGATCCTTCTTTTCTCAATTTAAGTATCCAAATACTCACAAACATCTCACATACTACGAGTAAAAAAGTGCTGGAAAGTAGGAATATAAAGGTGTAAATGAGCTATATGGTCTATAAAGGGTCCTTGAATGCTAGTAGATCCAGGACTTAATGGATTAGAGTAACAGTTCGACATTTTGCTAACTTTTGCTGCTTTTGCTCTACATCCTTGAATTAAATTTGAGGCTTCAACCAGTTGCTGCTTGGCTTAGCTGAGTATTTGGGCTAAAAACATGAAATACTAAGAATTACTAATTAAAAAGTAGTTTACTTAGTCCATACAAAAACTTAAGTGCAGCGTGCCCAGTGGCCTAATAATTCCTTCTGCCCCTCACTTATTGTCTTTCTTAATTGTTAAAAAAGGCAAAGGCTAATCTTCAATCTTTCTGCATTTAACAGTTGCAGTGTGACCTAAATGTTCAGTCCAAGATAAGCTTACTAGCTGCATATTTGCTATAATAAGCACATGTTGAACATGTTGTATAAGCCAGCATGTTGAACTATTGCTTTAATGAATAATGGCTTTACTGAGGCTTACAGAAAGTGTTGCATTTCGACATTCAGCTCTTTCTCGAGATTTGCATCATGTTCACTGCACAGCAAGCAGAGCGGAGTCACAAAAAGCACTGACCATACGTGAATGACCCATGTTAACCACTGAACAGCGGAGAGAGGTTGGACACCATGACAAATCTCACTGCGGTAAGCAGGGAACAGATGCTGAGGCAGCAGAGACGAGGCAGAATAGAAACCACGAACAAAGCGATGATAGCTGAGTCGCACTTTGCAACCGTCAAAACGGCAAATTTGTCTTTTATCTGTGGTGATGAATGTTTCCATTTCCAGTCACACAAGGAAGTTAATCAAGTTAAAACCAATTAACTGGTTTAATAAGATGCAGCACTCATGTTTCTTCTACTGCATTCATTTTACGGCAGTTTATACAAGCCAGAAACTGTTCCAGTAAAAGTTTCTTTTACTTTTCTTTTAGAACTATAACCCACAAGTTTGATCAAAAAGCACTTTCAGTAAATCCACACCGATGTTAAAGAAGCTCTTTGATATGAAACAAAGTAGTTTTACCTCAGGAAATGACTTCTTTAGCTCCTCTAACACAAGTCAAACTGACGAGAGAACAAAGTATGAGTGTGATAAATCACATCTTCAGCTTCTTTCTGTCTGATTCAAGGAGTCATTTAGACATACAGTCATCCTCAGATTTATTCATACCCTTCCGTTAAAGAAAAGCGAAAATTCACAATAGTCACTCAAATAACTCGAAAATGAAAAAAGTCACAATAAATAAAAAATGTACTAAATTTTAATTAAGTGAAATAAACCATTGCTTTTGAATTGTGGTTGAAAAGAATAGTTTAAAACAAACAAACAAAACTGTCCTGGACAAATTAGAGCACTTTGCTGATGAGCAGTGAGCCAAAATCAACATACCTGTCAACAGGTGCAGAAGTCTGATTGAGAGTTACAGAAAACACTTGATTGCAGTGATTGGCTCAAAGGGTTGTTCAACAAAATATTAGTTTACAGGTCCCATCATGCTTGTTTGCTTGTTTTTTTGTGGTTTTATATTTCTGAAATATATATTTCTGTTGAACCACTACTCAAAAGCAATGTCATGATTTTCATGATTTTTTAATTTATTATTACTTATGTAAATTCCAACTTATTTTAGTGACAGCTGTTTTTTTCCTTCTCTAATGGGAGGGTATGAATACATTTGAGGATGACTGTATGAAGAGTCACAGAGACACAGACGATGTGCGACAAGAACAGCAAGAAATGACACGTTCTTCATCTGAAGAGGAACAGGCAGAGACAAGGACCCGTGGCAGGTCATAGTGAAACACGGATGTTCTCTGTTCGTGTGAGGAACAGAGAGGGATGATAAAGGTCGGACTGTGTGAACGGTGTCTCACCTGCCACGGAGAAGCTGCTGGGAGAGTTATGAAAGTCACTGTCAGGTAATCCATCACGAAGCCAGCGGATCTGAACCGGGTCCGGAGGTCCCACTGCCTCACATGATAGCGTGAACGGAGTGTTTCCTGTTACGTTCTTATCCTCTGGTTGCTGGAGAAATGTTGGTAGACCTAAAGACAGATGCAAGAAGCTTGAAAGAATTGCAAAATGTGTGAAATAAAAAAGCTCCCACTGCCAGTATCATATCAAAACTCACCTTCTACCTCTATTACAATTCGCAGAGATTCAACTATCATGTTGCTGATGCTCAGTCTGCAGCGATACTCTCCAGCATCCGCTCTCTGCACAGGGTTAATGCTGTGAAGCAACACAAAAGACCATATAATCCTGTGTAATCATCAACTTGTCACATTTCAGCTTCATGTGTTACGTACATCACGGTGGAGAGGAGAGTCGTGACCCCGTCTGTGATGGTGCGCAGCTCGTTGACCACCACCTGGTTTTTTTCGGCCAGGTCTTGACCGTTTTTCATCCAGATGATGATGGGTTCCAGTCTGGCATCGGGGATATCGATGGAGCAGTTAAATTTAGCTTCGTGGCCCTCTGACAGCTGGATGCTACCTATGGTGGGTTTGAAGTGCAGCCGCCTGAGCTGGTCTGGGGTCAGGTAATACCGGGAAACTTGGCGTGGTATCACAAGAGGCTCTGAGGTTCTGGTTGGACGGCGAAAGCGGCCCTGAGAATGTTGAGCTGAAAGAGATGTTCAACTGAGTGATTAGCAGTAAGAAAATATGGTTTGATCAGATACAAAAGACCATTAACCACACTAAGTCTAGTATCGTCAAGTCATCGTTATTCATAAAGCACTTTTAACCCTATTTAGAACTTTTAGGGTCTTTTGGACCCCAGGCCATTTGGTTTAGGTGACAGGTATTGTTTTTTTTTATTTTTGAAGATTTTTTTTTAAATATAAAAAAGAGGGACATTTTTCATGCATTTGGAACCAAAAATACATACATAGATTTAACATAGTATAAAAGTCTATAATGAATACCAACAAATATTTTGCACCAATGGACCCCGAAAGACCTTCTACGTATGGCAACATGAAAGTCCTGAATAGAGCTAAAGAAAAAGCAGCTGAGCCAAAAAGCTTTCAAGCAGAACAATAAGATTGGCACAATGAGTTAACCTAAATATTAAGGTTAAGACCCTTGTTATGTGGTATTGAGGATGTGAAACTACCTGACCGATTTAAATATAAAGCACTAAAATGACATAAACTAACAATTGTACCAAAATAAAATAAATCTAAGATAACATTCAAAGTGAAGGAAGTAGACATATGTTAGCATTAAAAGGTAGGAAAAAAGTTCTATTTCATTTCAGAAAATGCAAAATTATCATCACAATTATTCAGAGGGAAAGAAGATTTTTGTAAAAATGAAAACAACAACAACAATAATAATAAAGTCCACTGAATGTTTTCAGATTCTTCTTAGCAATTGTGATTTATGGTTCTTAACCAGATGGGCATTTTAATTGTTCATCCCTCTGTTCACAACCACAGTATGCCACGTTTTATGATTACAAAAAAAACTACACAAGTTACACGCAGGTACAATGAAAACTAAAATCCCTTCTTTAGAATGCTCTGAAGACTTTCTGTGAGTTCAGAAACTATTCCTTTAAGTTTTCCAGCCACTGTAAGACGGGTATTTAAATCCCTTCCAGCTGCAGCCCAGCATGCAGAGAGCTGCTGGCTGGTACCAAACCGAGAGCAGTTGGAGAGACGTGAAGTTAACGCAGGAAAAAAAACAAAAAAAAACAAACACAAACCTCAGAGAAAGCAAACAACTTACCGCTGACCGGATTCCCCGCGAGTACGGCTATAGTGACTGCAGAGAGAAAAGCTCCAAACCAGCCCGGAGGTGACTTGTTGGCCATGACCCGGTGTGAAGTCTCCAAAGTGCAGCTCTCAAACGGCTTTAGATCGATCGTGGCTGATCGGACGGTTCAGCTGCGGTAGTATCCAACATCACCCACAGGAGAGGCTTCGGCACAGCTGAGGAGTTGTTGACCAAAGAGCACATTGAGCTGGAGAGGGAGGGAGAAAAAGAAAAGTTTGGCACGTCAGAGGAGGGATCCCATGAAGGCGGGCCAGAGAGTAGAAAAACTTCAGAACAACCCAAACACAACAAAAAGGTGTGACTGCAGATATTCAGCAAAATGATTCGATATTTTAAACCAGTTTAGAAGCGTTTATTTATTTTTATTAACATTATTATTTTAATGTTAACATTTCCAAATGATGTATTTTATTTTCTCTCCTTTTTTTTAAAAGACATAGTTACAGTGGTGATCTTATAATTACTATATACATATACAGATTAGCACATAGGTCGAGCTCTTTCATTTTTTTCAAGATATCAAAAAAAAAAAAAAAATCTGTCCAACTCCTCCACCACGTGGTCACATATGGCTACTGAGCTTTCCATACCCAAGGGAAGCTACTGTTTTTTTATGACCTAAAAACTTAGAAAATAGTCATCTAACGTTTGTCAATTGTGCAATAAAAGTTTTTTAAAGGAGTTTAACTGGTTATAAATCTGCCACCATTAAGTTAATTCACACCCTAGTCAGGTGTGCCTATAAAAGACAATGATCAGCTCGTGTGACCCAGTTCACAGAAACTCCTTTGAGCAATAGGCATAAAAGGCCATCCTAAAATGCAACAACAAGATGCCACAAATGAGGAAAAACAAGCAGTTGGATGTTAGAGACACTTGAGTCCACCCTTAGTCGTCTAAGAAACAGTTTCAGACAGCATGTTACAGCAGGCATTCTGCCACAGCATGCTCTGGATGGACGCGTCCGACAAGGCGATCCTGTTTCCTAAAAAATGTCCACCAACTTAACTGAGCCCTTTAGGAAAAGTGGGACAAAGTTTCACAAGCAGCATCGACAACCTCATTAACTTTATGCCTCCTAGACGTGTCGCTTGTCCTCCAGTACTTGACTAAATCATGGTGTTCATCAGTTGTAGAGGGCTGAAACAACAAATACTTATTCCCCTGTGTTAAAAAGAATGGAGGGAATTTAATAAAATGTTACATGCTGTGTTTTTCTATTTGTTTTGTATAGATGAGCTGATCATGGAATTTTAGATATTCAAATCCATCTTTGGACCCCTTTAAAGATTTGTCCATTTCACTCAGCCACTTAAATGCTGAGATTCACAGTTCCATCTGACAAAATAATCCTTCAAAGTCCACTAAGTAGCTGTTCCTCAACATTCTCCTGCAGATTTCTGTTCGTTGTCGTCTACAGCAGGTGTTTTTTTTTTTTTCTCACAGCAGGGACAGAAACACAGGTGGAATGATTAAATATAGCTACTCTGAATATCTAGGTTCACTCTAACTTTTAAACAATGAACAGCCATCATGAATGTTATTGGTTACACTTGTGCTTTTTCTATGAAAAACAATCAGCACATCTCCAGTGAAGAAGACCTCTTCAGTGGGTTAAAGGGGTATCAGATAAACACATCCAGTTACCAGACCTCCATTGTATCTATTGGAGTTAAGAGTTCACAAAATAATACATAGTTAAACTCTCTGCTGAAGAAAAAATCCAACAGTGCAGTCTAACCCGACAGTGCCAACATGAGAGATGACAAACTTTGAAATCTAGCAGGATTCTTGGTTTCTTTCGTGCAGAATTAAGAGTTTCACATTTGTCTTTTTCAGGTGAGCTCTCCCTCCTCTTTCAGCTGATGGTTCTGATGTGGCAGGGCCGCCAGCCTCGCTCCTGTGGGGGATCCTTTTTTATTGGATCCGAAGTTGCTCTTCATTGCATTTTCTGAGCAGCAGGCCTTCATGCGATAAACGCTGGCCTTGCTCTTACAGCAGCCCATGGCACTCATGAGCTGATACGCGTCCTTTCTGAAAGCCTTGGTGAAGATGGCGTAAAGGAAGGGATTGGCACATGAGTTGATGGGAAAGAAAAGGACCAGCAGAATCTTAGAGTTGGTAACGGTGATGAGGGGAACTTTGAAGGCAGCAGAGATGGCAAAGAAGGAGATGGGCGCCATGCAGAGAAAATCTGTGAAGATGAGCACGGCCATGCGCTTTGCAATCCTGGTGTCGGCGCTTCTTCTCGGGAACTCTGGGTTCTTCACAGCCAGGTAGATCAGCACATAGCAAACACACACAACGATGAAGGCGCCCACGTTGAAGAGCAGGATTATTATGATGAAGGCCTGAGCCAGAGGAGTCTCTATGTCCATGGGTAGGCACATGCTGACTTTGGTGTAACTGCTCACACCAACCAGGGGCAGCATCCCCATCCCTAAACAGATGAGCCAACCGGCCGCCATTATAGCCGCTGCATGTGTAAGAGCCAGGCGGCGCTCCACCTGCAGAGCGTTGGTTATGGTGTGCCAGCGCTCCAGAGTGATGGTGGAAAGTGTGTAGACTGACAACTCCCCACCAAACACAGACAGAAAGCCTGCAGCGCTACAGCCGGGCCCTGTCTGCCATTCAATAGCATGTTGACTGTAGTGGCCGCGAGTTCGCAAGTCTACTGTAGCTATGCTCAGAAGGTAAACCCCGATGCAGAGGTCAGCAAAAGCGAGGTGGCACATGAGGAAGCGAGGCACCGTCAGCTTGTTCCGGCTGGTAAAGAAAACCAGCAGCACTGTCAGGTTGCCTGTGATCGCCAGGATATTGATGAACCAAATGGCGACTCTGAGGAAACTGAAACCTGCAATGTCCTCACAGGGATTGAAAGCATCTTCTTCAGGTGTGCAAACTAATGTTGGTTGGGTCTGACAGAAGTCCAGTTCTGGATAATGAAAATTCAGATCTCCGAAGCCGTCGTCCTCCACAAACAGGTCAACTTCTGGAAAAAATGGCATGTTCACAAGTAGAGTTGTGTCTGCTGAGCCTCCAATCACCTGCTGAGCCCTGTTTTTGAAAGAGAAGGAAAAGGAGAGGACATTGTTCTGGTTAGCTGAGCTTCAACTAAAGAATTCAGAATAGATAAATGTAAAGATCTGTTCAAGGTAGAATCTGGATAAAGATTTCTGATATTTAGCTTTTGCTCCCACTGCCATCTTTGTCTTATCACCTTGTCTTTGTCACCTTCCCTTTCCCCTGTCCTGAGCATGCACAGGTGTGCACAGGACATATTGGAATAGTGTTGTGGGGATCAGTTCAAGACTCTTTGTTTCTATCGCATTCACAGAGGCAGGGCTGTGTATGAACAACAATTTTATTTTATTTTTTTGAGGACACACAGAAGTGAGGCGACATTCACTGAATTTCATAAGAAGTGTGTTGGAATGGTATCGCTGACTCTACCATTAAGATAAGATCTTTGTTAGGTAAACTAAGCAAAACATTTTTTTTTTTCCCAAGATGGGGTCAATGAAATCCCCCATGAAATGCTGAAACTAAACACAAATTTTTTAATTAAGTGAAGTTTAACCAAAACAAATGTTTTACCTTGCTGGTGGATCACCACAAGACATAGAGCCATTATTCCATGCAGGATTAATTGGAAAGTCCCTGGAGAAACAGAAGAACATGATTATTCACTCACTGAAGCTTGAAACACATTCAAACACCTGTGTATTATTATACTGCATTTCTCATCCGGTGTTATTTAATAGGCAAGTATTCCGAATTGGATTCTGTTTTTTGTATACTTCTACAGTAATGAGTGAAAACTGGAGCAGCTGTGGTGCAGAGCTTACTGAGATAATCCATGAATAAATCCAACCTTGATTAGCCTTTAAAATGCACCTAAATCACCTGTTGGTGTTCCAGCTCAGCAGTGCGCAGCAGTGACTGTTGTAGGTGAGATGAGCCTTTCGTAGGCTCCACAGGCCCTGCAGAGGAGGCAGACTCTTCAAGGCATATGCTGACTGAGCAAACAACTCCAGAACCGACTCCAGTCCCTGTGATGGTAACTTTGTGAGAGCTGTTGCAGAGACATCCCTGTGAAATAACACAGACAACCATGTAATGTAAAGGTCTTTTTGTGGCCATTGTCCTGGTTGTACACTTTCAGGAGGCTTAAAAAATCACTTACAAAACTCCAGGACCCGTGGCTCCTTTAAAAGCATCCATGTGAAGCACTCTGAGGTTTCGATTATTCTTCAAAACTCTTAAAAATAACAGAATGCAGTGTTAAGGAGGAATTTTATTGCTGTGGGAGCTAAAATTAAACAGAAGTCATTTTTTAAAAATGTGGCAAAATACAGCTTATTTATCTTTGTCCCATTGAAGGCATGCTCGTGTATTTCTCTTATGTCGTTGTTGTACAGGTTCCTGTAAATGCAAGTCACAAAATGTGAATTTTTAAAGGTCAAAGAGAGCTTTCTTGCCATTTGAAAAATATTTATTCAACAAACAAAGTGACAGAGTAAAGCTGTGCAGCAACACTTACATTTTAACATACTCTTTTGTCACTCCGGCGAAAGCATTGGGAGGTATTTCTTGTAGATAAAGGTTGTCATATATCTCCCTGCAACAGTAGTACAGTTAAAACAAGAACAAACTAAACTCATACACTTTTAAGTGCCATAAAGTGCTCTGTTGCAATGCCATCTGAAGTGTGGTAATGACTCACACTTCAACAACAGAAATACTTACAAGATAAACTCTGATTCAAGAGAATTGATTGATGTAATACCAGGAAAAACCGTTATGCCAGTATTTGAGATGCTTCTGTCAAAAAAGAGGAAAACGTGTCATTTTGGAATATTTATGAGGACTTTTAATATAAACCTAAGGAGGGGAAACAGAAAAACTGTTATAAGTTAAAGTGCAGGCTAATATTAATGACTCAGACCGAAAAACAAATGCATTCTCTTCACAGAATTATATAAAATTTACAATGCACGGGGCTCTGTCTAGTCTATTTACATCTTGTAAATTGAAAATTTAGAAATATTGTAAATTTGGGATGTTCTCACAAGTAGCGAAGCTTGGGAAGGTTGTTAAATGTCCCTCTGTCGATGTGCATCAGATTCCTTGTCTTCCCGATTGAGCTGCAAAACAATATTTGCATGAGTCAGTACTGGGCTGCAAAACAGTAACCATGGATTTAGTTGATTCAAAGAACGACTGAAAAGACTTACATTTCAGAGAGGTTGAGAAGATTGTTGAATGCTAATGTCTCAATGGTTTTCAGGGTTACACTCTCAGAAATCTCACTGCATGCAGCAGAAACAATGAAAGTTTATCTGAACAACATTTATTTTTGAAGTGTCACACTCAAAGAAAAGACAGACTGCTATCTATCTATCTA
>NW_007578023.1:411502-468484 GCF_000690725.1 Stegastes partitus
AGATAGATAGATAGATAGATAGATAGATAGATAGATAGATAGATAGATAGATAGATAGATAGATAGATAGATAGATAGATAGATAGATAGATAGATACGTCAGTCATCCCCTTGGGAACAAAAAAGTACAGACAGACACTATAAAAACATTTAAGAAACGCAGCGAAAGAGCTATGTAGACTTGCTGCCACACAGAGCGGTGCACCAGAAGTTCATATTACTCCAAACCTAACAAGAAACTCTATTGTCAGAGGTTGTCAGTGGAAAAAATGTGATACTTACATCCTCTGGACTCCTTTCAATCCCTCAAAAGAATGGCTTGAAATAGTTTGCAAAGACAATTGATAGAGAAACCTGAAAAAGAATATGGAGAGGACAGTTTAATTATCTCAGAGATAATTAGAGGCATTGTAGGAAATGATCTTAAAGCATTGTGACAAAAATTTAACTCTTTTCATGCCACGGGGTTGAAATATTAAATAGTGAATAATCACTACATTATTTTGAAATGACTGTCATGATTTTCAGGATTACTTTAAGCCTATCAGTTACATTGATGCTCTCTCTACAACTAGAAATACAGCATTTAAGTTGTGATTTCTCACTGTATTTCCTAACTTCTGTGAAACATACAACAACTCTCTACCAGTCAGCAACAGCTTCACTTGTGTTCAGTCAATATGATAAACAAATAAAATACCCAAAAACAAAAGACAATTTATTTGCAATTTGACAAAACACAAAGTTCCTGAAGTGCACGTGTACAGATGTCTGTGGCATTCGATACATGCGTGCTAGCCTTGATGTTCACGAACACTTATCAGGAGAGACTCAAGGTTGTGTGATTTACCAGAGGAGAGGTCAAGTTTCCCCACCTTCAAGGCTTGTGGCAATCTGGTGAGCTCCACGAGAGAGCTCTGAGGCCCAGAAACTATACAGATTGAAAGGATGTACAGTGTACTCGACCGTGTGAGATCAACTTGACATTTTCTTCATAGGTAATTAAGTTGGCCACATGCAGGTTACTCTGTGTTCCAATAATAGGGTGTGATGTGCTTTTGCTAAAAAGCATCAAACAGTGAGGATAAGCATTACTTAGAAGCTGACTTCCTCTTTCTAGAATAGAGATCCATTCATATTTTGTTGTGATTTCAGTGCTATTCTGAATGCAAAACACAAATCATATCCACAACGACTTTCAACCAGACTAATATACAGTTGAGGGTTGTTGTCCTTGTAACAGACCTACATGTACTAACAGAGTAGTCAGTACTATCATTTGACTAGCACCAGTGATGTTACCATGATTTTCTATAAAATGATGATAAAGGTTTTAAAAAGCTCGCATGGTTTGGGTTTTGAGAACGTGATGAAAAAGAAATATGAGGATATTAAATACTGTCATTACTACGGTGAAATTTGTTGCAGTGCCTCCCCAGTATGTTGACAGAGTGAAGTTTGGACAAGATTGTAAAATGCATGACAACCGATTCTTCCACTTGACCAAATAGTAATGATAACATGTAAAATTTACAAAAGCCACTTTAGCAGAATAGCATTTAACCTAAAACTGAGCACATTTCAACATGGTACCAAGCAAGTGGCTTCAAGGGAAGCCTCGCTCCGTGCGTAAATACGCGCGGACCCGTCTTGGCGATGACTCCATCATTTGAGTTAGCTGCTTAAAAAAACATCGTCGCTGTAAATGTTTAATGTCATACACACATCACCCCACAGTCGTTAATCCGGACCTGTGATTAACTTACAGTCTTTCATTCCTTTCATCCCTGTCGCCCATCATCACAGCTGATCTTTCTGTCACATTGTTGCACCTGATTGTGTCGGAGAAGCAGCGGCAGATCCGTGGGCACACGAAAGTCGCACATCCACAGAAGAATAAAACTGACAGGAGCAGGAACACTGACAGCGATGTCCACATTGTCGCTTCTTTCTGTAAATCGTCCGAACACACAGACGCCGGGACATTAAGTGACAGCTGCTCATTTAGATATTTGGCCTCTTCTGCTGTTGCTGCAACAGCTCGTTCTCTGTGCAGAGGGGAACCTCAGCCACCTGATAGTCTGCTTCTTATCAAGTGGCTCGTGTGCCACAAAGAGTTTCAGAGCCATGCGGGAAGCAATTACACAAGGAAACATTTTCTAGCTGATTATGGTATGTCCCTTTACTGTAAGGAAAGTTTAGACGTTGTTATATATTAAATAAACCTTAAAACACAGAGTGTAGAAAGTTTTTTAAGATGTTTTCCAGATTTTTACATTTCCACTGAAAACATCTGCCTGTAAAGACGTTGGATCAATTTGCTTGATATTTCAACTTGCTATTCTGGTTGTGGTTAAAGATGCAGAAAGGTGATACTTTCAAAATTAAGAGTACTACTGGACTTGACTGACTTTAAGGTGAGAGAAGCTGTGGCTAAACTGAGCAACAATGTCCCCTCTATCAGAGACAGATTATCATTAAAGTTGTTGTCTGTCTAATCCTTTTGTGTGCACAGAAAAAGGGATGACTAAGAGATGTTCTTCCTCTAACCTCACCACTCCAGTTAGAGCATATGAACAACTCTCTGACTGCAGTTTAAGGGATAATACAATCACGTTTTTTGTTTTGTTTTTTCTCTCCAAAGTCATTAGTATCCTACTCTACTGTCAATGGTTTTGTTGTGATTGGATGCCATCTTTTATTTCTTGTTGTGTTTGCGGACTCATGTTGTCTGTAATCGGATGCATTTAAGGGTAATGAAAATGAAGATCTCTGCTGCCTTACACATCAAGAGCCAAGTAAACGACTGTGTCCCTCAGGAGGACAGGGTGACCCAAAGTCAAACGCCTCCCATAACTGTGTCTCGCTTGGCGCCGGTTACAATGTTGATAAGGGCAAAGCAATGGTACATGGCCTTGACTCACAAAATGTTTATGCTGAAAGAGTATATTCCATTCTGAAATTAAAAACATGACACTCAGACCTACCAGACTGATGAAAACTTTGGGTAAAACAAGGCTTTTAAGAACAGATATTTAAAATTTCACTTGTTTTGAGATGAATGAGGAATATGTACCAGTAAATAAGTGTGAAGTAGATAAATTAGGTCATTTATTTAAAGAGATAGGTGTTTAAAGTCAAGTATCTTTGTTCATGGCTAGGTAATGCCAAAGTTGTGCAGGGAATTACTCTTTCAACAAACACTTTAAATGCAAGATAAGCTAAAACTACCAAGTGTGTTCAGGACAGACTTTGAGATTTCTTTGAAATGAAAAGTGCTTTATGAATACAATGTATTATTGTTATTAGTGGCACGGGCTGAGCAGGAGGCAAGTAGGGCCTCAGGCGAAGCCTCGCTAGGGTCGTGGGGGGGCTGGAGCAAAAACCAAGCACACTCACATTCACACCTATGGACAATTTAGAATCACCAGTTAACTCAACATGTTTTTGGACCTTGTGGGAGGAAGCCGGAGAACCCAGAGAGATTCCACTAGCTACCCTACTGTACTGGTGGCAACTGTTTCTTAGTTTTTATTTCCTGCAGGACTGATTATTGTTATGTTCTGTTATCTGGCCTCTCCCCAAAAAAATATGTCTCAACTTCAACTCCTTCAAAGGTCAGATGGAGGAGAGCCCACTCTGCACCAAATTTAAAGTCCCTGAACTGGCTACCTGTCTGCTTTAGAATTGATTTTGACATCCTTTTATTGGTTTATAAAGCTCTTAATGGTCTTGGTCCTACTTATTTATCGGATTTGCTTTTATCCTATGAACCCTCTGGAATCCCCAAGTCTTCTGGTAGTGGCTTTTTAATTCTACCCAAAGTCCAACCAAAAGCACAAAGCGAGGCATCCTTTTGTTATGATGGTCCACGTCTGTGGAACAGCGTTTCAGACCTGAGAACAGCAGCCAATGTTGATGTTTTTCATTCTTTTTAGTATTTTTAGTTTTAATTGGTTTTGTGTATTTATAATAATTGTAGTTGTATTGAGTAGTTGGTCCGATCTGTGTGTCTGTCTGCGCGTGTGTGACTGTGAACAGTCTCTAGTGCTGAGGTACAGCAAGTTGATATTTCACAGGTGAGCTACGAATGGCCTCTCCTCAGAATGAGTAGATTTTGGGGCCAATCAATGCAAAAATTGTTCCGCTAGAGGTCAAAGGTCAAATGTTCAACCATGCTGTATACCTTCAAAAGGGGGGAAGGTACATTTATGATATTTGGTGCAGATATGCAACCATGTAGGGGCTTTCTGTTTGTTATGTAACATTTGACTTTGTTTGATAATTCAAAGTCAATGTCAAGGTAAAAAAAAATGATACTGCCATTATATTTTAAATTAGGAGGCCTAGGATCTTTCTGTGTAGAGTTAGCATGTTCTCCCTGTGCCATGCCTGTTCTCCGACTTCTTCCACAGTCCAAAGACAAGCTGAAGTGATTCTAAATTGTCCATATGTGAGTGTGCTTGTTTGTCTCTAAGCGCAGCCCTGTGATAGACTGGTGAACTGTCCAGGGTGTCCCCTGCCTTCACCCTAGGTCGACTGCTATAGGCTCCAGCACCCCCAGTTTTTTAGAACATATAAGTAGACATTCCCTGATCCATCATTAGAGAGCTGAAACTCCCCAGAGACTCTTCAGTAGTTTGAAGAAATGGGCATGGTTAAAGCTCGCTGTGTCTGTTACATTAAGTTATCAGAATCAGAATCCTTTAATGTCATTATACTAAACAAAAAGTACAACAAAATTGGGTTGTTATGGTTGTTTCTTCATAAAAATCTAAACAGTTCTAACCATAACTAAGTAGCTGAATTCAGTCCCTACACCATCAGTACTATAACTTAGCCAACTATAAACAGAAGCAGACCCCCAGATTGTCTTTGTACTGACTCTGCTCAAAAATGGTTTCAATAGCAGAGACTGTCAGTTCTCAATGTAATATAAAGAAGAAACTCCTAAAACTTGGGAAATGTAAACAGAAAAATAAGTTTGCCATTGCCTATGGGACCAGTTGAGTCAACTTAATATCACATCAAGTTAAGTTTATTGAACTTGATTTTGCAGCTTCACTTAATTTAACTCAGTTTATTTTACACTTTTAGAACTCAAAGGGCAACTTTGAACTAATTAATCAACCAAGGTGCAGTAAACTCACATTTTAAGGCAGCACAGGAACTTACATTTCTCAGCTGAATGAATTTCAATTTTTTGTAATTTAATTTATTCTATGTATGTTTTATGACTTGACAGTTTTCTTTCTGTATCATTCCATAATTTTTTTTTTATCATAGTGTTTCCTCATTTCCTAAATATTTAATATAATTTTTTTAGTCCTTTATGTATACATTAATAACACATTATTTATTTGGGTTTGTTGCTATTATTGTTCTGCAAAGCATTTTGTGTAACATTCCATCTCTATGAAAAGTGCTGTACCAGTCTGATCGATTGATTTCCTTGTTATAATATCTCCACTAGGTGGCGACAACGCTACAGAAAAGCATCAGGGGCAGATCAACAGTGGTCACACTCAGACTGTATTTGAAAATAAGAGTCATACAACAATATGTGAAACACATTTAAAGGAATTTTACAGCAACAGTACAAATGATACGTATTTGCTTGTTTAATGTTTTAAAAGGGCAATTTTTAAAAATCTAAAACAGAAGTATACATTTCTTACGTTGTATTAACCAGCTTACACTAATTAAACTGGATATTTAACAGCAATTTACATTAGAAAGTCCGTTACATTATCCATACAGTCCGGAAAAGTTGCGAAATTTCCGACAAAATGTTGCGCACTATTCTGTGTGTGGTTCGTACGCAGATAATTTCGTAACTCAATTATGTCCGACAGCAGTAAATGCAACATTAACAGATCTGAGGAAGTGTTGTTGGAGAAGCTGCCTTCACGGCCTGATCCTCGGTCTGTGATTCAGAGACCGCCCTCGGACAACTGAACGATCAAACCGACTCCAGGTCAGCATTGAGAGAAAACAGGAACCGTCCTTGGAGCCAGGAAGTGAAACTTCCAACTACTGCCATCAGAATTTGTTGACGGTAACCCGTACGGCTGCAAACATAGAAATCCAGACGTATACTTTTACCTTTAGTAGTTAGCTAGCTAGCCTGCAGCGATGGACAAGCTTCGTCGTGTGCTCAGCGGCCGAGACGAGAACGAAGAGTTGGGTCTCACTGCACAGGTAACCGAGCTACTGTGTGACAGCTGCTAATGCTAACCCTCTGTCAGTGTGTGTAGTTTAATAACCTAAACAAAACGGCCCATACCTAGCTGTGTTTCTTCTCTACTACTGTTCAGATACATGCTAACAGTGTTCTTCTTTGGGTTAGCGGTTAGCAGCTGTTACTAAAGATGACATTTGATGCTAGCTGTGGGGCTAATGTTTAGACGTTTGACGGCTAACGTTAGCTAACAGTATTTTCGGCAGTTTGTGTGTGCGTACGTCTTGTAACCAACTTTTAACGACAGCTGTCACTTGTTAACGTTTAACACTACTAAAATGTGTTTATTCATGCTTTTTACACGCCTTCACGATAAGAAGGACATAAGGTAAGCTGCTGATTCAGCGTCAGTATATTGGTGTTTGCATGTTGTATGATGTTAAAGTTTCACTCTGGCCCTGACAGAGACAGTCTCCTTTGCTTGCTGTTCTACATGTCTTTGTCGACAATTTAGTTTTATTGCTTTATTATTCTCAGTTCAGTTTTCTGAGTTATGTGTTGTGTGCTTTAAACATACAGTTTGGGAAATAATTGCCAAGACCACCTGTTGTTTTCTGCGCAAAGTCTACAAAACAGCTTCAACTTTGATCATTTAGTTGAAAGTTTAGCATCGTGTGTAAATAATTGTAGCATCTTCTGACAGACATGAATAAGTCCTGTAGTAATTCAACACATGCAAGAAATTGTTTTGCATTAAAACAAAAACAAACATGTATTGAATCTGTGAAAATTTAATAAAAATGAACACTAGAGACCAAAAACATTTTTGAGCCACCAGTGTATTTTGCTGTCTGTGGACCTTACATATATAGCTTATGCACAAAATAAATCAAAATATATTATCCCTCAAAATTGAAAAAAACTAAAAGAAGTGAACTACGAGATGACAAGTCGACAGCCATCTTGGTGCTGAACGAAGAGCGATGCAGTTGGAGAGCCATTGCTAACCAACATTGAATCAGCAAAACAGCTGTTCATGAGAAAACGCGGTATGCGTCCACCAAGAACCGCAAAGGAAGAGGCAGAAAACTGTGGTCACAGCGTTCTAATAATTATTTCCAAAGTATGCCAGTGCTGTCTGTGTCTGTGTATGAAGATAAAACTACGATGTTATCTGTTTGGCTCTCAGTAGCATGGTTAAATCATCAGTAGGAGGCCCGTGGGTCTCTGTGCAGGCCATTAAAGTTTGTCTTGTGACATCCTGCTTTTGTTCTTATCAGGTCCTTGATGCCAGCACTCTCAGCTACAGCACCAGGGTGAAATGGTTCGTCATATGCTTTGCTTCAGGCATCCTGTGCTCAATACTTGTGAGTGCCTCTTTGCGTGCCTGAATTGAACAGGCAGTTTTTATGTTCTGTCTTGATTTTATGTGGACAAAGGGAACACTATTAATGCTGCTAGCAGTGATAGTTTTTGTTTTGCTCTGTGTTTGGTTTGCATTTATTCTAATTTAAGTGGTCAACACAGCTCAACCCCATTACCATCAAAACAAATTCCTCTTCTCTCACACTTGCAGATTAAAGTGATTGAATCCTGTTTCTTATACTTAATTAACACACAACAGTTGCTTGATGTCACTCCAAGTTTCAGTTTGTAGTCTTACATTTAAGATGAGAGGATGTCTTGTCACAGGTGCACACCCTTTTTTTTTTTTTAACCACACTTCAAAGCCACTGTGATAATTCACACCCACCCCAGAACACAACTTCTGTTTGTAGGCCTGGGTGATGAAATTCACAGTCTTTACACATCTTCTAGATAAAACATAATCCCTTGATCTCTGAATATGTTAATGTATTTTTAATTCATACATTTGCCTTCTTTTTGGATGCCCTGCAGTGCCCACCGTTACCGAGTGCGCCACAACAAACCTCCACACGCATTTACGAAACTACGCAATCTCTGGTAGCAGAAAAATAATGTCACAGAAAATTCCTTTTATGTAATGTGATATGCAGTTATTAGCTGCACATTCTCGTGAATGTCCTTGCGAACCTGTACATTTAAGTAAACTGTTTGCTCCATTTTGTTAAACGCTGTATTCAGAACTTTTAATATGTTATAAATAAAGCTTAATTTTTTATTTAAGTATTATTAGGGAAAATATGAGCTAAGTGTTTTCTAATTTCATATTTTCTACAGTGAAATACAAACTCAAACAGTGTGGCACCAGGCAGAAAGTGATCCAAATACTGAAGCTATGTAGTCGACAAAGCCTTATGGAATTTTAGCACTAGGGGGAGCCAAGTGTGTTTCAATAAAACCATAAAACAGCCCGCTGAATCCCTTGTCGTTTCTCAGAGAAAAATAGCAAAAAATCTAAGCCTTCAATCCATATCAATTCCAGGATTCATTCAGCTGCTTGGTATGACTATTTCCTTGTGTCTTTTCCCCTTAATTGAAGTAATGGGGACATTATTCTGTGTATTTGACCAAGATTATTTTGCTGTTTTGTCAGGGCACAGCACTGCTGTTCCTTCCAAATGGCATCAAGCTTTTTGCTGTCTTCTACACACTAGGAAATATCGCAGCCCTTTCCAGGTAAGACTTTTAAGTCCACGTCACTTAAACAGGTACTGGTTTGGAAGGTGTTGATACCAAATTGTTCTTATCAACATGACGCACTGCCAGAACAACAGCACATGGTGAGCAGTATGCTCATCCACACAGAAATCCCTTTGCCGTGGTACACTACATATTTCTCCAGGGTTTGCTCCCAGACTGCTTTTGAAATAGATTAGGTTTTCCATAAGAGCATATCAAGAAAATGAGGTCTCTCCTGTATAAGAGTATACAAAACAAATTTCTTGACAGTGACTGGTTACATACCTACAAGTCAATCTATCTTAATGTAATGCTTAAGTAAGATTAGACTTGAATCTTCACAACATATCAATTAGCCTGCAGGATTTTACAACATTATGGATTATTTATGATGGATAATCCAAGGTCTAAATCTAATAATGATGTCTTTGACTTCTTTGATGGACGGTGAACCACTGATGAGGGGTTTGCTTTCAGACAAAGCAGTCTCTATTTTCAGGTATCATATGTCTAGAAGGTTTAGATGCGTCAAGGAACTGGGTCACCTTCTACAGAGCCCAGGTTAACGATCAGTGCAAGAGAGTATCGTATTTTAAGGGGCTTAAACTACTTTAGATCTGTATGAAATGACAATAAGATGTACATGGAAACCATTGGTTTCATAATTTCAGCCACAGTTGTTGAAGGTTAAAAAAGGTTAAAAATAGGCTCCAGTGTGTCATGTCGCACCGCTATACTGTATGGTGACAAAAAAAACATGTTGTTTTTCAAGTCTTTTCAGTTGGATGACTTTGATACATAGTTGTACCACCATAGACTGGTTTCTTAGTTTTTGTTTTTGTTTTTTAACCACAAACTAAAATCTTAAAGATAAACTGCCAGTCAAAATACCTGCAACGTAATGTAATGTATGTTCCACAGGAAGTCTGTTTAAATTACAGCATCAGATTTTTTTAAACAAATATATTTCTTTAATTTTCACATGAAAACATTGGCCAATACCACAGTATCAGATTTATGTTCAGTTATATGCTTTGTAGATGACAGATCTTTATTTTTCCTCAATCAGCAGAAGCAGCATGTGCGTGGATGTCATTTCTGTCTCTGTCACACTGAGCAATTGAAAAAAAGAAAAAAGCATCCATCTCTTTTAGCAGACCAGTAGAAAGAGCCTGCGTCACGCACACACTACTCTCATGTCTCATCTAACAGATGTGACGCTTCACAGATTCCCTCTACCCACTCAGCTCTGCTCAGCCCAGAGCTGCGTGCTTCGTCACTGGGGAAAGCCTTTGTCTTGTTAAATTTACTGACGTAGCACTCGTATCATGTAGGAGGTTCTAAATGTGTCATCATGGTGTTGGGCATGAAATATTTAACCCCTAATAATGGCAACATGTAGTGTAAATTTGATTATGTTGACCCCACAATTATGGTGTTACGTATATGTGTGTGTCTGTGTGTAATCATATGAAGACTGTTCTAAAATTCTCCTGACCTGGACCATAAAGTTTATTTTTTGATGTAAAAATTCTGACAGAATTGTATTTTTGACCTAAAATACTGAATACATATAGAGGTCTAACAAGTCTTACAAAGTTGACTAATGTGATGATATTTGTGTTGTTAATTAGACAACAATCCTTAGAATTAGCAATAGGCAGCATGCTGAACAGACCAAAAAAAAGAGTTGCACCTACAGAAACTGAAAAATAATCCCTTATATTCATATAGTCTTGATTTCACTGTTTAATAGATGATAACTGGAATGAACAAAAATTTACTTACCTGCTACAAAGACAAAACATGACAATGCAAATTTCCTGGATTAACATATAAACACAGATCTTTAACTGAAGTGTGTTACAACTTAACTTGTGTTTTTGTTTTTTTTTCCTTATAAAGCACCTGCTTCCTAATGGGACCACTAAAACAGCTGAAGCGCATGTTTGAACCAACAAGGCTGATAGCCACCATTGTTATGCTGGTAAATATGTGTTCTGCTATTAATTTGAGCCCCATGCTTGACTGGATAATTGAGGGGTTTTTTTTCCATGTTTTCTTACAGTAGTTGTTGGAGGTTAATGATTTTGGATTAGAAGGCCAAAGAGCAGTTCTTCTTACCTTGTAGCCTTAAAGAAATGATAATAAAGTAACTTAGACTGACCACACATTCCATCTTGACAATGTTCATGTGTTTTGTTGATAGATTTAGTGACTTAGTTGGTTAGAAACTTACATTTCCTGTCAAATACTGAAAGAAGTTAATACACTGATAGCAAATGTCATTCTGCAAGCATGCAGGAAGTAACGGTTCCTTTTCTTCTGCCACCAGCTCTGCCTTGTCTTAACACTGTGCGCAGTGTTTTGGGTAAGTATGATGCTAACCGATTCGAAAGCAATTCAAGCCTTTATTGTCTTAGAGCATTGTTTTTAACTGTTACAATAACTGCTGTATGCTTCTTTTTACAGTGGCATAAAAAGTTATTGGCTCTCATCTTCTGTATTCTGCAGTTTTTGGCAATGACATGGTAAGTGAGGCCTGCCACTCTAAGCTATTTCTCAGCTCTAGCACAGTTGGCAATTAACTCATCCTTCACACCTACTCAGACGAAGCCATCTTTCCACAAAAGAGAACTTTGCTCCAGCTGATTTATGTTGCTTGTAAGTTGAGTTAATTGCGCCGCTGATGATCTGAGCTTAGTTTACTCGTGTAGGCACATGCTTGGCTGAAACTACAAAAGATTGCACGATCTATGTCATGTTGCATTTTGAACAGCACTGTACCTTATTTAGTAAAATAGTTTTAAACCACTTTATGTTTACAACTTTTTCTTTTTTTAAAAAAGAAATCAGATTAAAAACAGAAAATGGCATACGGTGGAAGTGCCACATAATGATAAGATGCTGGAATAACGATTCAATAGGTTTGCCCTAGTTTGCGGGGGCAGACAGTTACATCTGTTTAAAATACAGGTCAAGTCAGTTGTGTTGAAGTAGGATTTCAGGCAGGTTGCCAGTTGTCATGGTAGGTCAGTATATTTTTGGCCTCTAAAAGAAGAGGTAGTGCCAGAATCGGTGTGGAGCTTGCTAAAACCCGCATGTGTAGTTTTGGCAAGTGGAGACAGACAGGTATTTATACCTGCATTGCTTACACACGAGATGACGTCACTGCCAGGTACCTCTGGGGGAAACGGTCCAATGACGGTACACGATGCCCTTATGGCCTTACTTAGTTTGGTAGGTTTTTTTTTAGAAGTATGTCAAGTAAAGACCTTCACTTATTGTACAGAAATGTATGAAGCATCTTTGTCCTGAAATAATTTTTGTATCTGTTGTTTTTGTTTGTGCCTAGTTTGAAAGCTTTCATCAGCTCTGTTCAGTTGAAACAAAAACACAGTTTTTCCCTAATAACTGTACTTCTTTAAGGTGCAACCTTTTGAGTTTAGTGATTTAGAGAAAATTGTCAGCATTTTGCAAATTAATTAATTGCTTTAGTTGGAGAGGTAGGGATTTGAAGCTTTTTTGGTCTTATAAGAATGTAAGTGGAGTAGCTTGAGCATCACCTCTTTCTCTGGGAATTTCTAATCAGTATTTATTTATTTTCTTGTAACTGGTAATACAAATAACTGTTAGCTGTAGCCCTAGTGTTCATAATGGTTTCAAATTGAGTCTTAGATCTGGCTTTCTGACTGCTGCAGATAACAAGGCAGCTAGCTAACTGAGAGAAGCACAAATGTAATGTTGAGGCTGAGCCCCTCACGCTTGGACAGCTACAAGGTCACTGGGGTTAAGCTTCACCACAGCACTGAATAATAAGACCTGTGAGTAATGTGTATTGGCATGTCAGCACTTCATTAATTTGAACATATTTGCACAGCACTAACAAAAGAGTTTCAGTCCGTGACTGTATGTGGAAACTTAAACCCCACAGCAACCCAGGAGGAAGGGAACAGACAGTTTCAGTGCACCACTGAGCAGCACTGTGTCAGCCTTGTAACTGCACTGCTTCTTTTGCACCTACATATAGTACATTCATTTCCGCTCTGCCTGCGTTCTCAAAGGCATCCCCATGGCAACCACAAGTCACACATCCCAAGCTCATTCTTAACAGACTGGGGGCATAGTGCAATCCCACGCAAGTGCTCAGACGTCTGCGCGGAGGTAGTTCTGTAAAACGACGTCGCCACTGACCCACACGGAGGTGGGCAAAGTCCGGTCCTCAGGGGGAATTCTGAAAAGTGACCACATCACATTGAACCATTACTGACTAACAGGAATGAACTGGACAGACGGAAGGAATTTTAACGACAAAACAGCATTGATAGCTGTTTCTTACCCTACTTGATTAGATATTCAGATTATTCTCTTGAAAAATTGCTACAATATTTCTAACAAGTGTTAAAGCTTTGCTTAACAAGATAAATGAGGATTTCTTGCCGTTGTGTTTCGGCTTTGGCTCCAGTTAATCATTCAACTGCTGTACCAGATTCCTCACATATTTAAAATGTATTTGGTTGTCTCATGGGGGATTCGTCAAGCTGAAGTTTAGCTGTAATCATTTCCAGAACAGGGTATCATGTTTTTGTCGCACTCGGTATTTGGTCTACCAATCTGTCCAGACTCATTAGTGCAAAGCTTACAGTGTATCCAATTCATTCACAATCATGTTTTCTTAATCCCCGCCGAGCAACATCAAAGACCCGTCAGTCCAGTGACTCTTATTTGATGGAGTATTTAAAGCTATTTTCAATTTTGGTGTGTTTTTTATCAAATAGCCATTATTATGCTTTGGTTAAGCCCTAAATCTTTCGTAGGTCTGTGTTTTCCGTGGTGGTTTATGTGCTTTTAATCTTTAATCTCTTAAAAATCAACATATTTACAATCCTATGATGTGGAGACAAGCATTATCAAAACAAACCTAAACTTTCAAGTAAAGATCCTGGGATTTGAAGTGAGAGCCAGCCAGATAAGTCGTGTTAAAGTACAGGAAAATGTGTGGACAGTACTGTCTTTAAAAATGGCAAGTTGGTTGTTTGTAGTTTACTGAGGTGGCCCAAACTATGAAAATTAAATTTCAACTTTAACCCCATTTAAGAGGACCTAACAGAGATATCACATTCATTACATAGCTATTCAATACAATGGTTTCCATAACATTAAACACATGTTAAAGTAAATGTATTATAAATGCATCTTTTGAGCAGGAAATGAACATGTTGCCTCATTTTGACAATTAGTGTCTTCTTCAGTCTTTAACATAGTCAGTAATTGTCCCTCATCCTTTCTTTGTGTTTTTCTCCTCAGGTATAGCATCTCTTACATTCCATTTGCCAGGTAAGAAAACAGGATTTTACCATTTATGTTATGTCTGATGTAACCTCATGGTGATCTGCCTGTGTCCTCCATGTTATACTCAGCAGAATGTGTTGCTTACTGACTGTGATCTTTCACTTGAGTCATTTTCGTGAAACGAGACACGATCAAAAAAGACCTTCAAAACATTTTTAGCTTCCTTTTTGTATCTCAGCAGTGTCTCATCTACAAATGACACTGTACCGTACAAAACAAACTGGCGAGAATACGATGAAAACATGTTTTTATTTGCCTCTTGCCACTGCTTGCCTCCACCATATGGCTGTAATCCCCCACTATGACTATTGTAGGCTCTTCGTGTCAAACAAATGGCAGCTTGTTGTTTCACACTCTGCTGTGCTTTAGCCCTGTGACATCATCGCTTAGTCCATAATATCAAAATGAAATGATTGCTTGTGAAATAATGCTCTTTTAGCCAGATTTACTAAAACATTTCTTCTCCAATTTAGCTTTTACACTGCATGTAATGAGCTTATGTTAAGCTCTGTAGGGTTAAAGCACAATGCAAATTTTTAATTAAATCTGGACAAGCTGTCTCAAGTTGCATAAATAATGAAAATAAAAACTTTATAGCAGCATAACAGTCTTTCTCACAGGCTACTTGCTGTGTCTTTTATGTTGATCATACACAGCATAAAGACATAAATGTTACAGTTTTCAAGCTGTTTGTTTTGAATGATCTCACCACAGTATGCAGTCCTAAAGATAATACTCCGGTACGCTCAAGTGTTCACTTCACAAATTGTCCCACCTCAGGGCTTTCCTTGAGTCAAGCATGAAGTGTGATGTTGTTTTGTCAGTCCAGCTGTAAGTGGGGTTAGATCTTATTTGGCGAGAAGTCCAGAGACCCCGTGCAGCCCCCCCACTAAGTGTCTTGTGTGTTTGGGCGACCCTATAATCCATCCTGACAGCTGAGAGACGTCCACCCCGAGCTCCCCCTCCCCCAGCCCAAATGCTAACAACAATACAAAGCTGAGACAAAGACCTTTGAACGTGTCACCCTCCCAAAAACCAAATTCCTGTGGAGAAAAGCACATCTGACAGCTAATTTTTGACTATCGGTTATTTACTCGTTACTCCATTGTTATTGTATTTCTTAAATGATTTGTCACCACATTGCTATCCTGTCTCTTTAAGCCTCTTACTTTAATCCAGTTTTCATTTAATTTAGATTTGACCACTTGGCACTTTATTGTTTACAATGTTGTTCCAAAGCTGGTGTATATTTTTAATCTCAGGCCTGTGTACCTTTTTAGGTGACACATTAAAAAGCATTAGACTGTCGTCCTTCCCATCTGTGTCCGTGATCTAAAATAAGTTTGATACCTGACTAGTCACAACACCACATGGCAAATGGACTTGATCCTTTAATGTATTTTACCTAGTTGCCTATTTATAACCTCTCACGCCAGCAAATTAAGGTACTAAAACCTGCTGCATGTGCACTTCCCACAGCGCTTTAGGGCTACTGTTGCTCTGATGTTTAATCAGAAATAGGGGAAAGCCTCTGAGACTGCTCATTTATTCACGCAGTTTTCAGGGAAGCAAAAATAGCATCAAACCTCAATGAATATAAATTTAAAAAAAAAAAAAAAACAGACCTCAGGCTGCACAAGAGGAAGAATATGAGGATTCTGGTGTTGTTTTTTTTCATTTTGTTTATACACCGGGGAGACAAGCCAGAGCATTTGAAGGAGCGAGTCTCCTGCCTGTCCACCGACCTCCCCTCCTCCCCCTCAGACTGCTTATGATCCCCCCTTCTCCTTTTAACCTTGACGGGTTTTTACACCTCCTCCATCGAATTTTGACTGTGGCTGCTGGCGAAGTCTGCATAGCAACGTACCGACGGCAAGAGCAAACTGTGTGAAGGGAAATAGAGTAGGCAGCCATCTGCGGTTTCCATGGCGACCGCTCCTCTTGCATCATCCTTCAACACAACGTACCTGGAGAAAGGGAGCCCCCGTCACCCTGAACATGTGGTGCTTCCCCGCCAAAACACACTCACTTATTCATGACGAGCCCCACCCAAATCATCGCAACAAAGGACGGAAGTGCTCTTTTTGTCGCTTTTAATTTCATACGCATGGTGGGATTTTGTCTCCAGTGTATTTATTTAATCCTGGACCATTTTAGAACTGCACTCAAGCAACATTTCATTATTTCTTCTTCTTCAATCTCTCTTTTTTTTTCTTTTGTTGTTTATATTGCTGCCATTTACTGAGATTTTTATTTTTTTCTTCAACAGGGACGCTGTGATGAAATGCTTCACGACCTGTCTGAGTTAGGACTCAGGAGTCCAGAATTTTCTAAGAAGACTGGTCCTAATATGCAAACTGCGAGCACAGTGACTTTGTAAAATATACATTTATATTGTTTATACACTATATTTCCACTTTTTACTATGGCTGTTTGATATCTAAAAATGTTTGCCTTTTAAATCTAGATAAAGGGCGGTAACTATAATCTGAATATAACACTTCTCATTCATTTTCTTTTGTTAGAGTAATGGGTGCCTTTAATACTTAATATATTTAAAGATTTTCTTATATTTACTGCAGATTTTATACTGTTTAAGTGCAGGGAAATGATTTTGACTTTTCTAAAGAAAGTTATTTACAACAAAAATGCCTTAACATAATTGTATATATGAAGAGAACTCCTGATATATAGACCAAACACACTCTTTTGCAACTTAAGCAGCATATGATTTCATTTTTCTCTAGATTTTTATCAAAGGTTTTCTGGCTTCTTACACGCAAACATTAGTAAAAGATTGTCTCTCTGCTTTGTGTCTGTGTATGAGGCACTAATATATAAATAGGCTCTCAGATGCTATTCCATCTTCAAATGTGATCGTTTTCCCTTTGGCAGTTGACTCACTGCTTCGCTGATGATGCACTGGGATGTATGCTACCCACAGCTCTTTGAGGTGTTTTCAGCTAAAGACATTAAAAGGAAAAAAAAGCAGCAGCTCCTGTCTGGTCTGTCTGTCTTCAGTTTGCATTTGAACACACCTGCCTCCCCCTCCGCTCATCAGATTACATTAAAAAATGCTTCTCTTTTTAAAATTAGATTTACTGCCAGATGTAGCAATGACCCATTTAATTACGCTTTTCTGAGCATTGTGATTCTAACGTGACCTAATAACCCAGTATAGCTTGCATCGTTTTCCCTATATCGCTTCAGCATGATGCCGTAGCCTTTGAGGATGTGGTTGTCATGACAACCTCCTCCAGAAGATTCATAACCTCTGCCTACCCCCATCTGTGGTGCAGATGTTCACATTATCGTGACGAGAAGGTGTGTTTCATTTTACAGAAATTCTCCCTTGGACCAACAGTCAGTCTTTAATATCTCATCGTATTTTGATTTACACTGGAAAAAAATAAAATACAAATATATACAATGTGGGGTTTGTGCATTAGCTATACAATTTGCTTAAGGCCATGCCTCAAGGTTTTGCTTGTGCTTAATGTGATTTAAATAACTGCATTTCTTCTCTTGTTATGCGGCGCCCACCAACTTATTAGATGCTTGTATAATGTGCTGGTGGATTAGCATGGACAAAATCTCTCTTCAGGACTACTTGTTCAGCTAACTTCACACAGGCCCTGTAAATCCCTCTCCGAGTAATCTCAGGGCTAAAATAATTCTTTTCAATGACAGGAATGCGATTGTTTTTGTTATTCACTTTCTTTGCCCGCCATTTTTGGATTACGCTAAAGTTTGAAGATGAAGGGGAAGCACCCTGACCTCAGCAATCTGTTGGTGTCCCAACTGCTTCCTCTTCATTACTTCTAATCCGTTGTTATGTCAGAGAAGAGAGGGATCCCACGCCACAACAACCTCTGGAATTAAACAAGTCTTTGCATCCTCTTCAGCTTAATGATCCAGATCATCTTGCAAAAATGGATAACTTGGCCTGTGTTGTCAGGGGTAATTTCACGCCATTTATTGATTCCAAGAGTAAACGAGTCAGGGGACTGTTTGGCCAAAATTGATTTTTGATTTGTTAACATGAAAATGGAAAAAAAAAAAAAACAAAACCTTAAAAAAAAAAGACTAATTAAATGATCTAAATAACTCAAAAAAAAAAAAACAAAACCTTAAAAAAAAAAGACTAATTAAATGATCTAAATAACTCAAAAGGCAAAATGTTTCACAAACGGTTCAATTTGCAGACAATATCGAATAGACTTAAAAACTACAGGTTTGAAAAGATGTATTGATTTCCTCTTGTACTAGTGGAAAAATCGCATCAAGTTAATTGTGGATCTGTCTGGCTGAAAGTGCAGATAACAGCAGAAACAAAGAAAAATCAATATTGCAGACTATTTGTGTATTCACCCAGATATCTTTCATAGGCTACACCGCTGGAAGAACAAAACTACCCACCTATACATGTCAGATAATTGACATTTGAGACTATATTGACTGACAGGATAAAATCTGTCGTTGTGCTACTGACGTATTTTAGTTTAGCTCAAGGACAGACGGGGTTATAGAAGGTGTCTGCAGGACTAAACAGAATTTATGACCATGAGTGTCGACTACAGGGAGGCACAGTTAGGTGTATGAGACTGCTTTAACTGAAGAACGTGAGTTACAGATGGAAAAAATAGTCCAGACATGTTTATAGGCTGTGGGAACAAGTATTTCACAGCATATAAAAACAGCATATTGAGTTTTAATGATCCTATTCAATGATAAATTAGAAAGGAACATATGAAGAGTTCATTTACAAAAACAGCTAACGCCATCTTCACAAACCTTCAAAAACCCACTCTTCCATCGTCTACCTGAGACAATGTCAATTAAACTTAAGTTGTCTTTTTTTGTCATGTCATTTCTACTGAGTCAAATCCACTCAGCTTCAGTTTGACTGATATTATCTCAAGCAAACAACAAAAAATAAGTTTTCTCAAAATCTACAAAAATTGATCTGTTTTTGCAAATTTGCAAATTTACCACATGTCTAAATTTTGATTTACCTGTTTGAAAAGGTGTACTGTAGGCTGAGATTAGGACTGTTTTAAGATGTTTACTTTTATGGACTTTATGTCCAATATTTGGTTTGCTTTTAAAGTGACAGCTTCTTTTAAATTAAAAAGTGTAAATCACATTTAAAAGAAACAGGTAACCTTGGCCACATGGGTTGAATTATATGTCCTACAGAAGATGATTCATATTTTTGAGGCTGATTATCTATTGAATAGTTGTTGATTTTTAAAAGTGGGAGAACAGCAGAGCGGCGCTGTGAGAGGAGGTGAGAGGAACATGAGGTGGATGTGGATCATCGCTTAAGGAAGTTCTTGGAAATTATGAAATGACATCACCAATTTTTTCATGGCTTTGTTTGGTGCGTGTCCTGGCCACGCCTTCCTGCCAGCCCGATCATAAAGCAGCCAGGCTGTGTGTCTGCGCACCAGTTGAACTCGGTGCGGACAACAGGTGCACCACATCCCCTCCTCTCTCCACGTCGCCTGCTTGGATAATGCCCGCAGAGCGCCGCTCGTCGCCTTGCGCAGGGCTTCCTCTTCTGCACTTGCACGTTTTTATATCCTGATCACTTCCAGCCACAAAGATGCCTTTTCCACCCATCAGCCTCCACCAGCGGATCTCCTCGCCTGGCAGGGAACTGTTTGGAAAAAAGAAAGCCAACGGAGTGCCTCCTCAGAGTGAGAAAACCAGCAAATCTGCCGGAGAGAAAGGGGGGCCCGATAGGGACAAACAGTCCACTTCTTGGGCGTCTGCGAATTTAAGGAATTTGGGACGAAAAGCCCAGCAAGAGAAGAATAAAAGCCCATCTCAGAAGACCGTTTCCGGGCAAGAGACGCAGGGAAAATGCTCCTGGTTGTCGGTGCCCAAACCTCAGGATTCATCCGAAGGAGTCCGGCGCTCCAGCTCCATGGACTCCTCCAGACATCTCCACGGGAAAGAGGAAGGGAAGAAGGAGATTCAGTTCACCCTCAGTCTCACCCCTGAAGCCATTCTTGTCATCCAAAAACGGAATCTAGAAAAGCAGATGATGGCAAAGCAGCAGAAATGCTGCGCTTCCGCCGACTTCAGGCACAGGCGAGTTTTTCCATCCAAAAAGGCGCACGGAGGCTCCAAGGGCTGCGCTCCTAACGGTAAAGGAGAGAACGCAGAGCAGGACATCACCGCCATCGTTAAAATATCTCTGCTAAATGACCAATACAAGTACGACGACGTGGAGTACGAAGAAGAGGACGGAGACGTGGACGAGACTGTTGTAAGGAAATGCAAAGAGTGGCTGAAGGGGGTCGAAAACGCCGCCGCTTTGGGAAAAGTCGACAAACTTTCCGCACTTCCGCACCTTAAAGGCTGCTGACACCTGATGTTTGGTTGTTTTTTTTTTTTCATTTTTGAAAACTTGGACTGATGGACTCGTGAAACGCGTGCAATGGCATCTTAAAGTCGAGCCTTGTGATGTGAACGTTTGCAAATGAGGAGAGAAAATCCTCTCCAGAGACATGTTGGGAATCATTAAAACAGATGTCAGTACCTTCAAATGTTACTTATTTCAGAATATTAAGAGGAATGAGTGAATTGCATTGAAGGCATTCACTTATCCAACATAAGTAAGGTTTTAAAACTTAGCTGCAGCCTGCGTTTCATCCAGCAGATTTTGGTTCACAGAAACGTTGCTTCACGAGTTGATTGCCTATTCAATGCTTTTTTCTCTTTTTTTGAAGTTACAGTTGAATACCTTAATATTCTCGTCCTTTGCACATGTTTTTTTGTTTTCAGCGGGGCGCCTGTGGATTGGCAGAAGGGTTTGCGTAAAAGGGACGCGAAACCGTTCCTTTGTGCTTGGAGAACAATAAACTGTCAACAACAGGGCTTCATATGCGCCTGCAGCTGAAACCAAACTGGATCGTTTATTTATCCTCTAATAAGAGGGTTATATCCTTTGTAGGGATTTATCAGTGATGTACAGTATTTAATATTTACAAAATATTTGTACTGTCAAATGTGGTTTTTTTTTTCTTCTCACAGCTGATGATTTGAAGCCATTTTAAATCAAATGTTTTCTTTTTTTTTTGAAGCCATTTTAAATCAAATGTTTTCTTTTTTTTAAATTATGTAATTGTCACTGGCCCTTATGAATCATTTAAAATCCGATTTGTGTCGTGCCTCTCAAATAATTCTGTTACATGATGCTGATTTGCAGTCATTTAGATTTCTTTCACACTTCTGGCCAGTTCCCAGACAGCATTTTTAAAGGCTTCTTTGTTGCCACTGTAGCTACCTGGGGCCATTTGGGCATTAGTGTTTCTAAGCTTCTTAGATTTCCTGTTAAGCAGGGTTGACCAGAGTACTGTAGGGCCCAGGTGCACGATCCCTTCAGGAAATTACCTCCAGTCTACTTTACTTTTGTCACATCAAACAAAGCAATGCGTGTACAGGAGATAAACAGCGCTGGCACCGCAATCTGACAGATAATTTCAACCCCGAAAGTGCCAGATCTGTATGACTTGCTGCAAATGTGTTCACAGCTTAACCCTGACATTTTTGATCTTGTGGTCACCGAAAACATGTTTTTTTTCTTTTTATCC
The DNA here is from genome assembly GCF_000690725.1 of Stegastes partitus. Taxonomy (NCBI): domain Eukaryota; kingdom Metazoa; phylum Chordata; class Actinopteri; family Pomacentridae; genus Stegastes; species Stegastes partitus. The sequence continues at coordinate 433,244 of NW_007578023.1, forward strand.
TGAAAGTGTTCTGCTCAGGGAGAAAGAGCTGTTTTGAGGGGGGGGGAAGGCCAGACTAGAATATGACTGTTTAACTACAACAACAAAAATAACACAAAATACAATAAACCAAACATGAGAGTGAAAGAAAATTGAATCCATAAATGACTTTTTGTTGTTGTTTCACTTCATCTGCCCACATTTTATTGTATTACTTAACAAAACCACACGCAGGCCTCGGACAAAAATTCAGCTTCTATGCATTGTTGCAAACTTATTTCAGAAATGTTTGTGTGTTCGGTGTGGAGGTTCTTGCAGGAAGGTTTAACTCCGTATTGTTCTCTGTAACTTGGTAACCGCAGTTTTATTCACAGTGTGGTTCACTTGAAAGCTCAATTCCAACTTGGACAGAGAAGTTTCTGTTAGATTGCATAAGTTAAAGCTACTACAGTGTATTTGAAGGGCTCACACACACCAACAACTGGTAAGATATATTTTTAAAAGTACCTCTATTTGTATCCTCAGGTTATATTGATGTTTGGTAGCCTCTTCTTTTCTGTATTGACAGATTTTCTTTATTTCTTTGGAGTGACTTGCCTGTTTTCACTGAAAGTTACCTTGATGGTGGATTTGCCATGAGTGCAAAGATCTGCACTATTCCAGCACTCTTCCCTCTGTTTCGGGTGCACACTTATTACCTGCCGGTGCCAGCAAGGTATTTTAAATAACACACTAATCAGCAGTGAGAGTTTCCCCATTTTGTATCTCCTGGTAAATGGCATTTTAATCAGGAACGGATAAACAATGGAGTGTTTCATCAGGTGTCAAACATGTGTCAGACTCTGTAAATATTGTACCACAGTACATGACGTTACACATTTTCTCATCCATGTCATGTGATTTAACAAACAAGCTGCTACAATAAAGCATCTGGTCCTGAATAGATGTTCCCATTTAGTGATTTTTTTTTTTTTTATTGTGGAACGGTGCAGACTGAGATCACGGCTGACACAATACAGTGTGTACCAAGACCCGTTTGGTTCTCCATGGCTCCTGTAATGATATTATCAACTGGCTTGGTGACCGCAAGTTGTGTAATCCTCCTCTATTGTGTCATTTCAATTGTGGCCTTGTTTATGCGGCTCATTCACTGCTGTCTGATTTGGGCCCGAAGCCAAGCTGTTCATGACTGTGTCTGTCCTGGGGGGTAAGAACTGCATTATTATGTCTGAAGCAGCTCAAATGCTTGTATTCAGACTTTAAAGTAACAGGATCTAGCAACAGTTGCAATGGTTGGCTTGGTTACAAGTGGAAACACTTTCTTCAAACTGCCCTTTGAGGTCTTTTTCACTTGGTGTTGTTAAATCCGGCCCTGTAGGTCTCTTTTCTCAGCTGTTTTTTCATCCCCTGCCACAAACTATTTGCTTATGTAGTGTCTGCATTTTCTTTTTTTTTGTCTGAAATGCTAATTCACATTGATTTTGGATCAAGACTTTAACAAAGAAATGGCTGCAGGCTCCTGTCCACCTTCATGCAGCATCACTGTCTAAGAGAGTGACGCGGTACAGCCGGGCAGCTACATTATCCTCCACTGATTTATCGTGGCAGGGAGCACAGATGGACGCTGTCCTCACCCTGTCACTGACACTTTGCACACAGCAGCGAGAGCAAAAAAAAGAACTGCAGGTCCCTGTGCTCTCCTGCGACAGCATTACTGTGGCAACAGAACTGATAAATCCTGTGTCTCCAGCAGCTTTTGTGAGAAAAGACAAAGCAGGCACTTCCTGAACAGTCTCGGCCCATAAACTTCAGTAATGCGGTCATTCAGTGGCAGCCCGTGAAGAACGAGGCATTTCCCAGGGACAGGGCAACCTCAGAGAAGACTTAGATCAGAGAGTGCAGTCTTCACATAAAAGCTCAAGCATGCTTTATTCCTCATTTAAGGGTTGTAAAAGGGAGAATGTAGCTTTTCTGTGGTAAATTTGCTGTGGCATGTTACTGCAATTAGCCTTGCATTCTTTATTGTAACAGGCTCCACATTTTGAAATCCTTTGCATCTCTTTTCTTTTTTTTTTTTTTTTTTTTTTTGATTTCAGTACGCTTGTTGCTAGATGAAGTAGTGGAAATCTGTCCCAAACACTTTGCCATGCAGCATCTGTGAGGTATGATTCATCGTCAGGATTAAATAAGGACACTGTTGCCCACTGATACGCTTAGGGGCAGATCACAGCCTTGTAAAATTCTTTCCTAGAGGCATGCCGAAGATCAGGGGAACAGGGCGGATGCTTTGTAGGAGAGGAGGTGGGCATATTCCTGGTGCATATATTTTTATTTTTATTTTATTTTTGCATTGCAAGAACACAATGTCAGGCTGTTGTGTGGGAGGATGCTCTTGGCAGGGATTACCAAAAAAGTGTATTCTTTTTTTAATCTTCTGACAGGCTGACTGATTCACTCCCACAGCGTCTAAATTAGGTTTTTGCTGTTGATAGGCAGGGGATGAAGACAAAGCTGAGCGCTGGAGGAGGACGACAATTCAAGACAGCAGCAAAGACCCAGACCAAGAGGCCAAGGCCAGGCGTCAGATGGAACAGGTTGATATATACTGTACAAATGCTGTAATGTTCAGGACGCTGATGATCACAAAGACTCTTGCTCTGTTGTCTGCAGATAAGCCACAATAATTCAATGAGAGGACAGTGTTCTTTAGAAACAGTAATCAATAATTATCCATAGTCAGTACTGAAATATTGGTCTCTGCCTCCATACTTAGGTAGCCCTTCTTTTTAACTCATTTCCCTTCAGTTAGTGTCCTTAACGTCTTTGTTTATCCATCAGCGCCATCTAGAGGCCAACATGAACATGCATCATCCCAGAGATGCTTTCTTTCACCGCTACACTGGTCCGTTCAAAGACAAGGCACAAAGATTACTGCTGCAGCAGAGAAATGACAAAGTCAGAGCGAAGTCAGAGTCTAAAACTAAGCAGGTAAATAATGAAATCTTAACATTTCGTTGATAAACCTTTAGTGACGTTGAGCATCATTTGCAGAGGTTGCAAAACTTGCAGGTGTCAGTCTGACATTCTCATTTATTGGTTTCAAATGAAGGGATTTCTCTGTAGAAATTTGTAGTAGTCTTTAATGTGTTCAATTCCAGAGCCAATCCTTAATTCTTAATTCAGAGTAACTGATATACTCCAACTATCCATCCATCTATACACCTCCTACTCCTCACTAGGGTCACGGGTGGCTGGAGTCTATCCCAGCTGACTTAGTGTGAAGGCAGGGGACACCCTGGACAGGTCACCAGTCTATCACAGGGCTACACTTAGAGACAGACAACCAAGCACACTCACATTCACACCTACAGACAATTTAGAGTCACCAATTAACCTCAACATGTTTTTGGACCTTGTGGGAGGAAGCCAGAGAACCCGGGGAGAACATGCAAACTCCACGCAGAAAAATCCCGGGTGTCCTCACTGGGACGCAAACCGGCAACCGTCTTGCTGTGAGCAAACGATGCCAACCATCGATCCACCTCGCAGCCCTACTCCAACTATGGTGATTTATTTTTCTATTTTATTGTTTCCATTAGGTGCTCCTAGAATGTTATTACACAATTTCTGTCTGTTCTAACTAAAGGAGGCAACGCATAGATCTGAAATTAAGCTTGTAGTACTTTCATTAAACAAGTTTATTTAGGAAAATTGACTGCAGCTACACTAGCCTGATATAATCATAGTCTCACTTGTAGGATTTTGACACACTATTTCTCTGCAAGACAGACAATAATTCGGGACAAGCCTGAGTTGGCATTTGTTGGTACAGATTTGCAGGATCTGGTCCCAGCAGAAACTTGGTTTTCCAGTCGTCTGTGTTATTTGTTGTTCTTACTCAACACCAGGGGTCAGCAACGTTCATCCAGTTATTTTTAAAGTGCTGGTCAGTTTAACAGACACAGTGTAGTGGAGTGTAATTTTAATACATTTAACTGTTTTCAATTCATTCATGAATATTTCAGACAAACACGCTTGGATAAGACGGATGGGCGCTCAGTGAAGAAACCCCCAGTACTAAACCCTCCACTGATCAGTTTAGCCATAAATTATAAAAATTAAAATCACATGCCATCTTAGATTTAAATCATCAACATTCAAAACACATTTTAACATTCAAATCATAACATGACAACAATTCGAAATATAACATTCGAATCATAACATTCTAAAATTCAAAAAAGAGAAATCTAAAAATTCAAATCATAACAGTCTAAGACTCAAATAAAGAAAATCTAAAAGTTCAAATCATAACATCTTAAAATTCTAATTCTAACATTCTAATATTCAAATCATAACATTCTGAGATTCAAATAAAAGAAATCAAAAAAATTTGAATCATAACATTTTGAAATTCAAATCATAACATTCTAATATTCAAATAAAAGAAATCTAAAAATTAAAATTATAACATTTAAAATTCACATCATAACATTCTAAGATTCAATAATAGAAATCAAAAAATTTGAAACAGAACATTTGAAGATTCAAATATAAGAAATCTAAAAATTTGAATCAAAACATTCTAAAAGTTCAAATCATAACATTCTAAAAAAATTCGGTCCCTGACAGTTGACAGTGTAAAAATCTAATCACAACATTTAATATTCAGATCATAACATTCTAAAATTTTAATCATAACAGTCTCACATTTAACAGCCCATACAGCATTGTTACGTTCAATGGACCCAGTCTCTGTACATGTAACTTCAAGCTAGTGAAAACACTGATACTAGCTGTCCTGTTTTGGCTCCCAGCTAACATTATTTCTCCTCATCAAGATCTACTGACTTGTCTTAACTGCTTTGTCTGACATTTCTTTCACCGTCTTTCACAAATTCTGTCCACACACTCCTAATTTTCCCGGTAATGAGATTGTCGATCGCGCTACAACATCCTACTTCTACTGGTCAGCCCCTAACTTTCCAACCTCGCAGCTCTGTTTCTGCTGCCAACACTGCATATCTGTAAAACTTAACTGGAAAATAGTTTGTTTTGGGAATGCATCTGTGGAGAGATATATTTTTTTTGCTCAACAATAAGTGATGACCAATAAACTGTCAGGAGCTAATACTCAGGTGGCAAAAAGTGACTCAATTTATGTCTTATGTGTGTGTGTGTTGTGACACTCGAGATGCAATTCATAAAATAAACAGTGGGAACAAAAATATTTTGCTGTGGGACCACATTTAGTTCCACAGGTCACTATTCACCTGCCAGACATTAGACTGTTGCTCAAATACAAGCAACAACTGTACAAATCAAAGCCTCTCTGCTCTGACGACAGCACCTTCACATTGTCTTCTACTCCTGAAGTGACATGCATATCATGAACACAATAACAGTTAACAGTGACATCCTGTGAGTCTTAATGTTGCACAGCAGGAGCAGTTTAGTATCTTAATACTGATCAGTAGTATACGCCTACTATGTCCTATCGTGAAATGTTAGCTGCAGATGAAAAAAGTAATTTCAAATGATGGTACCTCCTTTAACTCAGGTGTTTGAAGTTTACTCGATGGAAGCAAAGAAAGTTTAAAGGGTTTGAATTCTTTCAAACCCTTTGAATCCTGAACTGTGGCGTCTCATTTTCGCAACCAAAGTTTTAGAACTGGTTTAAATTTAAAATGATAAACTAAATTATAACCACTTCCTGAAAATTAATCAAATCTTTTTGTTTTTAGTCTAAAGGGAAATTTCACATTTAGTTGCTTAAAAAGTTTACTCATTTCTTGTCTTCCATACATTCCTTCACATATTGAAAAATACTAATTTCAGTTGCTACTGCTCTGTTGTTTTCTCTCTCGCTGTAGCTCCTGTGGTTGACTTTGATTTTGACTGCCTTGCGTCTCCTCTGAGCGGGTGTGAAAAGAGCAATACGCTTCAGAGAGCGCCTGCATAGAGGGGGTCTAACATGAGAGAGATCCTGTCTTATCTTCCCCTCCTGTAAAAGTCAAGCTTCTTGAGGAGGATGTAATTGTCCTCTCTAATGACTTGCACTTGGGGAGGGGGGACAAAGGGGGCACAATAAAGGACTTTAGAGGCCCTCCAGTAGGAATCCTTTGCTTCAAATTGCCGAGCAAATGAAACTGCCCGTTGTTTCCTCAGCTCAGATCGAGGCTCTTGTCAGAGGTGAGGCAGGACCAAAGCAGGCAAAAAGCAAGAACACCTGCTGGGGCCTAATTGGTCCCTGCTGCAGTTAATGGCTTCCTGTGGCTGTGTGTTTACTTCTCATTTGTTCTGTGTGCTCTGTTTCCCAGCCCCTGGAACAAGGGTGGCTCACTTTAAATCGCCATTCCCACAACTCTCTGTCTCTGTCCTTCTCCGTCTGTGTCTCTTGTCTGTCTGCCTCCTCCTTTTTTTTTTTCTTCCTTGCTCAGAGACAAAAGAAGTTGGCCAATGACTCATACCCGAAGTCACTCCCCAAAACCACTTATTACCTGGTAGGTTTTGCCACGACATGGAAAGCATTACACCGAATGTGGAAAAAACACCCAACTTTAATATTTTCTTGATGACATTACACAATGTGTTCATCGGTGTAACACTTTTCTCAGATCTTTGACCTCCAGAAGCAGTTAGCTGAGAGTGGACATCTGAAAACGCACCATGACTATGAGGACTTTCATAGGAGCATCAAATATAACAGTCCACTATCACAGCTACGGAGAAGTCTACAGGATGTCAGGGAAAAGAGTTGAGTTACACATGTTTGGTTGAAAAGTTTTCTTTTTAGACCTGCAATGAAAAAAGAACAGTAAATGTGACCATGTATGTGTGTTTACAGTGTTGGAAAGCAGATGTGCCACTGATACGACATCAGAGAAACATCTCTGCACTCCTGACAGCAAAGGACCCGAGGATCCCAGGTTGCAACTATCTTCAATTCAGTGTATTTGCAACAACATGAACTTTATTGAAGCAGCATCAAGAATCTAACTGTTGCTCAGTTGTAGAGTTGAAGTCTTACAGTGTTCTCCATACATCTGAGGACCAACAGCATGTCTGGGCTTTTACGTTTCTGAGATACAGCCAGCGTCGCGGTGGAGGGAGACGTTACTCAGCTGCAGAAAGCATTCTGGATCTTTGTTTGCACTGGCTTCACGAACAAACAGCCGCTCCACTGGAGGCTTGTTTAGCATGGACCCTCCAGGAGGAGAGAGCTGATTACTCACGTAGAAGTGAGATGACCAAACACAATCCGACCCCTCTGTTGTAGAAACTCCACTCCTCCGACCGCCGTTTTAACTCTTACAAACATCATCCAGGGGAAAATGTTGTAATTATGTCCACCTCAAAAGAGATATAGCAATTGGGCGAGTGGTGTCACTTCATGCCAGCGCTGCGAGCAGATGTTGAACTGTTTGGAGAGTTTCTTCTCTTTTAAAGCTTTATGGGCTTCCAGGCAAACAGCACTCCATTTACCAAAAGTGGCAGAGCTAATCTGAGAGCCTGTTAGACTCTGAATTGCACTGTGGTTCCACTAATTATTAGTTATACAAGTATTATATATAATTTAATTACACATGCTTCATTTGTAGAAAATTTGCTAAAGATTTTGCTCACACTTCAGCTGATCCTTGAACCAGAACCATCTTTCAGTTCATGCACTGCATCTAACAAATCATACTTCGAGCTTAATTTTTCACCAGATGTCAGTATTTTAACTTCAACTCCCTTGAGAACTTTCACATTTTTCTATCACTTGCAATTTATTTCTTTTTCCAGTGATTTTTCAAATAGTATTTCAGATGTTTCAACTGTTTTAGTTCAGTTGCACACACATCATTTTTGGTTCAAATTTAGCCTTTTTGAGTTGAAGATTTGCATGTCTTGTAAGTATTTTGAGTCAGAAAACTCTTAAACCCCCTCTTGTTTCCTTAATATGACATTAATCTGGATACAACAAGTGGCCATTAAATGAAGTGCAAAGTTTAAACTACAAATTTCACAAATTTTACTCTAAAACAGCTTTTACTTTTAATCTAAATTTCAATTTTGTACCTGCTCACATCCCTCTCGGTGTCCTTTGTGCTTCCATGTTGTGAATGTGTAGCGGAACAGTGTCGGCCGCTGTCGCCCTTGTTGTTAATTAGGGATGAACTCTGTTTAGTGGCAGCTTGCATGATGTTAGTACGAGACTGCCACTGTCAAACAGAACATTGGCTCGGGGACATTAGGAGCTTGGTAAGAAGGCGAATGAAGGCTTAAACTGACAAGTTCCCCATCGGTGTGAAATCTCATCGCTCCACAGACAAACATGGTGAGACAGCGGCCCCTCCTGCCCCCACAGCCCGGCTGTGCCATAAGCACATTCCCCACATCCACGAGAAATACCCAAAATAAAAGCAATTAGAGCTGGAGCCAAAATAGTCACGGGTTATATTTTTTTTAAGTAACGAGCCAGTTCATCCAATCTGTCCTGCTTTGTGTCTATTTATATGTTTATTATTAGCTGCTGTGATTTATTGGACAGTTGATGCAGTAATTTGCTATCTCTGTGGCCATCTGGTCATGCTCTCCTCAACATGTTGAATTTCACAAGTATGCATTACAGGTCTGCAAAATTAGATTGACCAGAACATATCATGTCTATTACTGACCTCAATGAGTGGAAAATGTACATAAGACAGGGCTGGTCTGGTTAACTTTCATTTTGCAGGATCCTGTTAAAATGAAAAAAGGTACTTGTTGGAGTTTTTAATAACGAAGCTTCTGCAATGTCACCTGCCAACATGTCAGCACTAATACTGTATGTTGCACATATGAGTGGTTCACATCGTCGTTCCTCCACCTGCGTCCTCTGCAGCTTCAGGAGGGTTTGTACAGATCTGTTACCTGCTGCACTGTCCTGTGAGTAAACGCTGCCTTGCTCAGGAGTCCTATCTGGAGCCAGTTTGCACCCAGCAGACAAAGTGTGTTGTCACCCCAGTGTGCAGTGTTATCGGGTGTGAGCTGCACCACACTATGGCCTCGTCTTGAGAAGTAGCACACCATTAGGAATATATTAGCGACACAACATTTACTGTGCAGGTCACACATCAGAGTGGCAAGTTAACCAGGCGTTGTTGAGAGACGTTTTTACACGTTTGTAAAAGGGGTGACACAGTTTTCCTTTGGAATAAAGTATGGTGTCCTGTAGATGACCGCTTGACCTGTAATATTAAATGGACTCATTTCTGATGTGTGTGTGTGTGTGTGCGTGTGTGTGTGTAGATCATTCAAGCAAGGGTCTGGTTCAGTGGAGAGTTCGACGGAGCAGCTCTTCGATGGAAGCCAGGAGGAGGATGAAACTGAGCAAATGTTTCTCAAGGTTAGTGTGAAAACCGCAGGGCCAGTAATCCCACTTAACAAGGGCAGTGAGAGGCAAACACACCTGCAACTGCCTCCTCAAACCAACATGCAGACATCTACACTGATAGAACACACTGAACAGTGAAGTGTGTTACTCATATATTTTTAACAATATACTATATATCCAGTAATAACTTTCCCTTAGGCTCCTCAGTTTTTTCTCCCACCAAGTATATGTAACAAGATAAAATCAGAATAAGAAGAAGATAGGCTGTATTTGAAACCACTACATAATAATGGTTGTTGTAGGGATAAAATGGTCGTTATTTTAATGATGATAGCAAAAACCCCAAAATGCAGCATCATGATACCACTTTAGATATCTATGAATAAGCAAAAACATGCCGCTAACTTACTCAAATCTTTTCCGGGCAGCATTTCGCAGCTCACTGAAGAGAGCTTTGTTGGAGGTTTTTGCTGAAGGTTCCATTTCTTGAAACAAAAACAAATTCAACATTATATTTAAGTTATGTATGCTGTGTTGTTTTCTACTGACAGCTTGCTTTGGTTAACGTTGCCGTCTTTGTGATCATAAGCGCTGGCTTAGGAGGCTCAACTTAAGAATGAAGTCTCACCACTATTATGAATTATTCTGCTTACTCAAGGTCTACTTAGAAAAACATGTGATAAGTGGTTCTTACATTTATATTTCTACGTATTCACCAATGACACAGAGTTGTTGCCATCTGTCATTTACTCAGTTGTTGAGAAAGTTTCAGCACGTTGCATTGTGGGACACAGTGGACAATGTAGGCTGGTCTGAAGATACTGAAGATTTTAGTTAAATTTTTCAGTGTGACATCGGAGTATTTTTGATGCCCTGCAGTGTGCAAAAATAATTGCAGGGGTTTTTTTTTGTTGTTGTTTTTTTTTTACATACTTACGTACTTCTAGTAGGCAGTTTTGAATATTGCCAAATGTTTGCTCCTTTGTAAAGAGTTCAGTGAGAAGACTGATGTAATATTCATATCTGAGACTAACAGCAGCAGTTGGTTAGCTTAGCATAAAGTGTAAACCTCCAACACTCACTAACTAAAACGTTAATGTTGTCTGTTTCCATCTATCCATCCATCCATCCATCCATCCATTTTCTTCCGCTTATCTGGGGTCAGGTCGCGGAGGCAGCAGGCAGAGCAGGTCATTCCAGGTTTCCCTCCCCCCGGCAACGCTTTCCAGCTCTTCCTGGGGAATCCCGAGGTGTTACTAGGCCAGCCGAGCGATATAATCCATCTAGTGGGTTCTGGATCTGGCCCGGGGTCTCCTCCGAGGTGGACGTGTTCAGAAGACCTCCAGAGGAAGCCTCCCCGGAGGCATCCGAATCAGATGTCCATACCACCTCAACTGGCTCCTTTCAATGCGAAGGAGCAGCGGCTCTACTCCGAGCTCCCTCCGGATGTCCGAGCTCATCACCCTATCTCTAAGGCTGAGCCCAGCCACCCTGCGGAGGAAGCTCATTTTGGCTGCTTGTATTCGTGACTTCATTCTTTCGGTCACAACCCAAAGCTCGTGACCATAGGAGAGGGTGGGACGTAGATGGACTGGTAAATCGAGAGCTTCACCTTGTGGCTCAGCTCTCTCTTCACCACGACGGTCTGGTGCAGCGCCTGCATTACTGCCGCCACCTGTCCACCTCATGCTCCATTTTCCCATCACTCGTGAACAAGATCACGAGATACTTAAACTCCCTCGCTTGAGGAAGCAACCTTGAGATCCTGTCCATGAAGACCACAAACAGGATTGGGGACAAGGGGCAGCCCTGGCGGAATCCAACACCCACTGGGAACGTGTCTGACTTATTGGCAAGAATGCCAACACAGCTCACAATTTGGTTGTACAGGGACCGAATGGCTCATAGCAGCAAGCCTGGTACCCCATACTCCCTCAGTACCCCCACAGAGTCCCTCGGGGAACACGGTCATAGGCCTTCTCCAGATGCACAAAGCTCATGTGGACTAGCAGGTCGAATTCCCATGCCCCCCTCACCAGCTCCGCAAGGGCAAAGAGCTGGTCCACTTTTCCACGACCAGGATGAACGTGTTTACCTGGTTTAGGAGTTCCTTAAAGTGCTCCCTCCACTACTCGACAAGATTCCCAGTCTGGGTCAGCAGTTCTCCTCCCCAGCTGTACACAGCCTGGGCGAATCTCTAAATGAAAACACAGTTTTCTTTTTATACATTTTTAAACACACAATATGTATCATATTATTTTAGCTCTAGAGGTGCTAATAGAAGGATAATTGTTCTCCCATATTTCTGGTTATTATGCTAAGCTAACTGTCTTCTGGCTGCTTCATATTTAATGCACCTACATCTCACAAAGGGGGCTGCGAGGTGGAGCGGTGGTTGGCATCGTTGCCTCGCAACAAGAAGGTCATCAGTTTGCGTCCCGGTGAGGACACCCGGGATCTTTCTGCGTGGAGTTTGCATATGTTCTCCCCGTGCAGTGTGGGTTCTCTCCAGGTTCTCTGGCTTCCTCCACAAGGTCCCAAAGCATGTTGAGGTTAATTGGTGATTCTAAATTGTCCGTAGGTGTGAATGTGAGTGTGCTTGGTTGTCTGTCTCTAAGTGTAGCCCTGCGATAGACTGGCGACCTGTCCAGGGTGTCCCCTGCCTTCACCCTAAGTCGGCTGGGATAGGCTCCAGCCCCCCGCGACCCTAGTGAGGATGAAGCAGTGTATAGATAATGGATGGATGGATCTCTGTAAATTAGTGTTTATTTCCAAAGATATAAAAGTGTTCTTTTAAATTTTAAGGTAACAAATAGTAGATTTAGGTGTACCCTATAGCCCAAAGAGAAAGCCAAGACTTAAATATATTTTTTAAAGGTAGGAAAAAAAAAGAATAGTACATCATAGAGCATTGTTTTAAATATTTTCAGTGATACCAGAGATCAGGCTGCTAAAGACACTCAGGAAAGTGAGAACACTGGAGAGAGGTTATGCTCAGGTGTGGAGATGAGCATATATGAGCAAGCATGCAGGACTCATTTTTTCTCTCACCTCCGTGTCAAAATGGTCCTAAGCAAACAGAGGACGAGCCTGGCTGAAGGGAGAGCTGGGGAAGGCAAACAGTGACTGGTCAAAGCCAGCAGGCATGCAGGAGCGTTCCTCACCGCAGCTCCGGACTGAAATATTCAGATCTCCTGCTGCAGGACAGACCTGTCACCGCTACTGACATCCTCAAGGTGTCAATCCAAGCTTAGAGCGAGGCCCCTGAAGTACCAGTGTGTAGGAACATATTTTACTCCATGAGCTTGTTATATATTTGTAATAAGTATTGTTGCCTTTCATGAATTATAGTGTATTTGGTGAGGTTACAGATCTCTAAGGAGAAGTTTATTTGACCTGAGGCAGGAAGCCAATAATTAGTGTAGTTCTCTCTGATTTCCTCCCTATTGTGTACTCTATGGTATCACTATGGTAATTGTAAGGTGATATTTAGTTTTCTGTTTAATCAAATTACAATACACAGCTGTGTTTTTCACTTAGCTAAAGCCCTATATTTTTGTGATAGGTTCATGAGAACAATTTCACTGATAAAAGCAAGGTTTTTAGCCCACTTATTTAAAATTATACAAAGTTTATACAATTTATATCAAAGTTTATTTTTTTCTTTTAGGCATTTTTATTTTCTTTTTGGCCAGGAACTGAACCAGGAACTCACTGCTAGAAGGAATTTGCACCCATGTGGCATGTGTCCTGACCACATAGTTATGGCGTCACCCCAGTTTACATGTCTTTATATGGCTGCATTAGATACCGCAGTTTGTTTTTCACAATTTGAAAGCCATGCAACCTCCATACATTTCTTTTCTTTTTCTTTTTTTTTAACTAATCTTTTTAAATTGGGAATACAATAGTGGACAGATAAGATATGTTTACCCCTTATTCTCCCTTCTTAATAGTAAAATAACTCCATGTATTTCTATACAAAACTGATTTTGTAGAAACGTATTTGTTCTATGTAATAGATCAGATACCCCTTTTCCACCAAGAAGAACCATTTGCTAGCTCTGTGCTGGTGCTAGAGCCAGTGCTTAGATGGTTGCAGCCTGGCACCTCCTAAGAACCGGTTGCTTTTCCATCAGCAAGGAGCCAAGTTAGAGCCACGCCATACGTCACTGCATACGTAGCCGTTTACTAAAGAACGCTCCCGCCACACAGAAGTCCACACAGGACTCCAAACTAACTTTTTTACCGGTGTGACCAACTTTTTCATTTGTTTGACCTTCTCACATTGTCACAGGCAAAACATTTGACTTGCTGAACATAGCAGGCTGTGGCAGTTGCTGTTGGTGGCCGCGGTGCTCAGACTGGTGTGCGACCAAAAATGATCTCAAAAAGAGTAAAGTAGGGCATTCTAATGTTAGATTTGTCCAAGAAGAAGCCAAGTGATTTTTTTTCCCATGCGGTCTTTTCTATGAGCAGAATAAACAGGTGCGCTTCGTTTTTCACGAGAAGACCGCATTTCTCAGCGTACATACCGCAGTACGCCGTGGTTATAAAAGTACTGTTTGCTGCTGGTGAGACACAATTGTACTGGCTTTCAGCACGCAACAGTTTGTGCAAAACTTCCATGTGTCCCTGCACTCATTCCAGTACATCAGTAATCGGACCAGGGATGTCCTGGCAAAAAACCACACAAATCACCGCTTATGTGTACCATTCATCGGTCACGATAACCCCGCCCCCAGCCCCTGATGTACTTGGTGCTTAGCTCTGGCCCAGCAAAGAGTTGGTGCTTGCTGAGCACCAGTTTTGAGAGCCTGGAGCCGGTGCTTAGGCGATGGAAACACAAAGAACTGGTGCTAAGTCAGGCACTAGCACGGAACTAGCACTGGAACCGGTTTGGTGGAAAAGGGGTAACAGTGAACATACTGTAGACCCACCTGTCAGTGGTCATTTGTGGTTGAATAGAAAAGGTGATTTTAAAAAAGGAAATCTTCAGCATCTAAAGTAACATCATAACTTTAAAAAACTTGTGTGTTTTAAAGTTGATTGTCTCACTCAATTGGATCAAATGGAAACCAGTGGTGAAATTCGAAAGAACCAAATATAAAAATCCACAGTCAGCACCATTAAAGTGGTTTGTAGTAAATGAGTTTAAACACTATTCAGGTTTTTGAACCTTTAAAAAACCTCAAAGCTGAGTCAATACAAGCTCTGGGTGTTCTCAAAACTTTATTTGAGTTGCACTTGCATTTTATCCTTTGAGGATGGGGGATCTATAGCACCATATAGATCAATAATGTTAATTCCCAGCGCTGCAGACTAACATCAGGAAGTGGCCTGGTGTGACAGTTAGCGCTGGGTGGGACATTGGAGGAGAGGAGGTAGGCGCCAATTGGGACACTAGGACTGTGGGAAATGACACTGGTTATAACACCTCCGACTTTTACGCCACGATCACCTCAGCTCATATTCAAGGAGAGCTCTCTTTTCAATCTACAAAATGGTTGATCGACTGGGAAATGATAAATAAATGTAATGTGTGCCACCCACAGATGGAAGCCCCCACATTTGCAGTCCTGCAGCCAAACTTCATGAGGAGCTTCCAGAGCAAGATGCCTGATTTGGTAGGTTCATATGTAGCAGGTAGGCTCCAGCCCCTCCGCGACCCTAGCGAGGATTAAGCGGTGTATAGATAATGGATGGATGGATATGTAGCAGGTCAGAACAACAGAGAGAAATGCTCATGTTCAGCACTTTCTCTTAAACCAGATAATCCCCAAGGTTCCTGAGAAGAGCAGGAAAGCAGAGATTTACGTGAGACAGCTGAGGCGAATGTATGAGCTGTCTTTAGGCAACATGGCCTTCACCCAGAGGTCAGTAATACCAAACGGAAACATAAAGGATATAATGCACTGATCACTTAAGCTTTTTCTGGAGTTTTTTAGGAACGTTCAGAACTAATAAAGAGACAGAAGATGAGAAGCGTGTTGAAGAAGTCTTTCAACTGCTCTTTAAACTGAGTTGGAGTTTGTTTTTCTCTGCCTGCTGTGAACTCTGGTCCAGACTGCTGGACAGAGAGACAGACTCACTGTGCTGGCAGCAGGAACGAGGCGTCCAAGATTTGGTTAGTAACACAAACCAGCCACAACACAACACCACAGAGCTCTACGGAAGCTAACACGTAGCTGTCACACACACACAATCTGCTTTTAACGTTTTCTATTTTTTTGGGAGCCACCATAGCAACAGCATGACCAGCATGCAGTGGCTGTTTGTGAGAATGACACCGCTGCACTACACGGATGTAAATCACTGCATATGTTTTATTTGCTCAGTTGTCAGTGACGGCGTTTTTTCCTTTCCCGTTCTTTCACAGGTCCTTCCAGTCATTGACTCCAAACAAGGGAAGAGGAGCCAAGCCAGCCAGCCACGTCTCTGCTCTCTGAAACAACCAAGAAGTGTCCAAAATCACCAACCGCTATGTCCTCAACACCTGAGCAGAATGACGTCACACAGGCAAATATGCAAAACTTTTTTTCTTTTTTGTCTGAGGAAGAATGATTGTCACTTTGGCATTGTGCATGTGTGGGTGTTTTCTTGGCAGCCATGGATGTTTGGAGCCTCTGGATCGGGACACAGCAGTGAACTGTCGTACAACACCTGATCCGTTATCCATTGAAGATGTGTGTCAGCAAAAGCATGTAGAGGTACAAGTGTCTCTCAGAGTGGATTTTCCTTTTTTTTTCATTATTTTATTTGTTTTTTTGTAAATAATGTATTTCTGTTCTCTCTTTAGATAATTGACTGTGGGTTTAAACTATGGAGAAACTATACAGAAAACACAGATCACTGAAAATGTCACCATCATAACATCTCTTCATGAAGAATATGTGCTGTTTTTTAGTCTGTTATGTGTAATGTACAATTTAGAGACTTTTTCATGTCTTTAATTTTGAAAACATGCTCATTGTCATACATTAAACTATGTGCTTTGTCCACATTACACTAGTGAACTGTATTATAGTCTTATAATAATATTGCACAACAATTTAATATCAAGTGTTGGTACTGTTTTGTTTTTTTTAAATATTTGTGTAAGTTTGCTGAAATTAAAAAAATATGTGATATTGTTATTTTTAAACTGCAATTAGAGTTGATGAGAGGTGATGAATATTTAAAGCGAGTAGCTTGTTTTATTAAGTGAAACCTGTGTGTAATAAATGTATTAAGTGGTTCTTGCATTTGAGTGCATTTTAAAATCTGTTTGATTATTTATGAAGTCACTCATTTATTAATTAATCCATTAATGCTATAGATGAAGTTCTTGTTTTTCCACCTGACTGGCACAGTGTGAACC
This sequence comes from Stegastes partitus, assembly GCF_000690725.1. Taxonomy (NCBI): domain Eukaryota; kingdom Metazoa; phylum Chordata; class Actinopteri; family Pomacentridae; genus Stegastes; species Stegastes partitus. The sequence goes on from NW_007578023.1 coordinate 449,944, forward strand.
CACTAACACACCACTGTTAAGATGTAATTCAAATGTGAACAGGTTTATTAAGTTAGAAAAACGTAGCAGTTACACAAAAAAAAATCTCAGGAAAGAGGTTGAAGAAATAAGATTAAAATCTGAACTAATGTCTGACCTTTGCCAGACTGCAGAGCAGCCATGGTCAGCCTACAGTGTCTTGGTTTCTGCAGGTGTGGCTTTGATCTAAGTGTCAATATTTACAGGTTGATGTAATAAAGACGGTTAAACTGCTTTATTCAAAACGCTGTCATCCTGTGGGCCTCAGTGATATGGCCGCTCCCAGCCAATCTGTGACAAGCCCGCAAAGATCAAAGAGGAGACGAGCCAACCATCTCTGCTCCAAACACCCATCCAGAGATGGAGCTTCTCTTCAGCCTATATATTTAGGAGCTGTAAAAAGTGTGTCTGTGTGAATGCACAAGAAGAAGAGGAAAGAGATTCTGGAGCAGCTTAAGGTTCTTCAATAATCCCTGTGATTACAACTATCCAGCCCTGGAGCTGTTGGACAGGATGGCGACAGGCGCTGGCGAGTGTCCCAGCAAGGCCGTCCAGTACCGGGTGGATCATCTCCTCAGCGCCGTGGAGAGCGAGCTGCAGGCCGGCAGCGAGAAGGGAGACCCCACGGAGAGGGAGCTCAAGGTGTCTTTGGATGAGAACGAGCTGTGGCAAAAGTTTAAGGATCTTACAAATGAAATGATTGTTACAAAGAATGGCAGGTGAGCTTTAATGCGCAAAACAGTGTGACATAGATAGATAGATAGATAGATAGATAGATAGATAGATAGATAGATAGATAGATAGATAGATGGCTTAAAGTTTTAATTAAATATAACACCTAATATCATGTTTTTCTCAAGGCGCATGTTTCCAGTGCTGAAAGTCAATGTGTCTGGACTGGACCCGAACGCAATGTATTCTTTTTTGCTGGACTTCTCATCTGCGGACAACCACAGGTGGAAATATGTGAACGGGGAGTGGGTGCCTGGTGGCAAACCTGAGCCTCAGACTCCCAGCTGTGTGTACATCCATCCAGACTCTCCGAACTTCGGTGCGCACTGGATGAAAGCTCCCGTCTCCTTTAGTAAAGTCAAACTCACTAATAAACTCAACGGAGGAGGTCAGGTAAGTTTGTTTCTCATGGTAGTTTCTATAGTTTTCACCCTTTTTCTGTTCTCGTTTCTAAAGTCCATTGTTTAATTTCAAATTACATACTCTTTGAAATCATGATTTCGGTTTATGAGATTGTCATCTTTTTGTTTTTTTTTTTTCTTCTTCAGATAATGTTAAATTCCTTACACAAGTACGAACCACGGATCCATATAGTTCGTGTCGGAGGCCCGCGCAGGATGATCACCAGCCACTCATTCCCAGAGACACAGTTCATTGCAGTGACAGCATACCAAAACGAAGAGGTTGGCAATACGAAGTTTGTTTATTTATTTTCGTTGTAAAAAAAAACAAACAACTTAATAGCTCCTATCAATAACATCAATGTCATTAAAAAAAAAAAAAGTTTTGTGTATGCGCGTAAAATACATGCGTAATTTACGCACGGCATTTACGCACGCTGTGGTTCGTTCTCTGAAGGTTTATTGATGACTTTTTATGTGTTACATTTTTGGATTTTAGATAACTGCACTGAAAATAAAGTACAATCCTTTTGCCAAGGCCTTTCTGGATGCAAAAGAGAGGTAAGAACACATGCAAAGAACATTTGCATTAACGAGTTAGTTCAACAAGTTGTGTAGTACAAAGAAAACAATCTGTCTTCTTGCAGGAGTGATACCAAAGACTTAAGAGAAGATGCCAATGAAAACCAACAATCTGGTTACTCTCAATGTAAGTTTATAGTATAAGTATATACCACACTGATTCATTTTTAATTTGTACTTTTTCATCTCAAACTGATGAGTTTGTGTTCCTCATCTGGTCCCATCTTGTCTTTTCTCCTTTGTGGAGCCAGTAGGTAGCTGGTTTATTCCAGGCACAGGCTCCCTCTGCCCTCCTGCCAGTCCTCACAGCCAGTTTGGGAGTCCCATCTCCCTCTCCCCGTCCCACGGCTGCGAGCGCTACTCCACCCTGAGGAACCACCGATCTGCCCCCTACGCCAGCCCATACGGCCACAGAACCAACTCACCCAGTGAGTGCCTCCCCTCCTCCCTTTACCTTCATACATCCAAGAATCACACCACTTCCTCCCCCGACTATTAACAAGAAACTCAAACAAATGTTGCTGCGCCGGGAATGTTTTGCATTCCTCTGGCTTTTGTGTGAGTGGAGCCACAGAGCTGTAAATGGTCGGGCTTCAGACAAGGAATGTATAAGATTCACCCCTTTAACTGTCATACGGATATCAGGGCGACAAGTCCTGATATGTGCTTAGAATACAACAAGTTAAGTGGCATAACTTGATTTCTGACTGATATATCTGAAACCACTAACCCCAAGTGTCTCTGTTTGCATTGCAGCCGGTTACTCTGATAACTCTTCACCTTGTCTGTCGATGCTCTCGAGCCATGACAACTGGTCCGGTCTTCAGATGCCAACACACTCGAGCATGATGCCCATGACCCACAACTCCACCTCTGGTACCAACTCCAGGTTCGTGTTGTTTTTCTTAGTTTATTTTTTATTAAATCTACTGAGAAACATTAGAAGACTGAGAAAGACAAAACAACAAAATTAAACAGAAATAAATGATTGAGATGATTTTAAATCTCAGAAGCAAGTATTCATCTCTCCACAAACATATTCAACTTGTTTTCTGATCAGTAAACAGAGACAGGGCAAATGAACAAATGGCAAGGCGGTACAAATTGTGGTGGAATAGCAAATTACACATACAAATAAGACAAACATGCAACAGATAAACTTAATAACACTGGTGAAAAAAGAAGTACAAATATATGAAGCAAAAGATCGTGCAAAACTTGACTTTAAATCAGATGTTTGTGGAGGAATACTTAGTTTCATTTATGTCTTGATTTTGAGCAGAGTTGAATTGAAAGCAATCCATTTCTGCTTAAAGATGAGGGATGTTAGGTTCATCTTTCAGGTTGCATAAAAAAGACTTTCACAATTCCAACAGCTGAAGCTTTAAAAAAAAAAAAAAGCTTAGATTAACTGTATCTCTGAGGTTGCAGAAGTGTAACATATTGCTTTGACATTGTTCCAGAATGTCATAGTTTCCCCTTAAAGGCTGTTAAACACAAAATCTTGAAAAACAAACAGATATGTTGCATATTTTCTCTGAATTGGCCTCATAATTAAGTGTGGCTTTAGATCTTGTCTTCTTCACTACATTTTCTATAAAGATTGACTTAACATTCTCACATATATTGAACAAATTCAACACAAGTAAAAACTATATACTTTATGGATGCCATGTTTGAACTTTTGCAAGAAAAGGTGAGTGAGCATTTTTCTGCCCATCTGTCTGTACAGTCAGTACACCAGCCTTTGGTCAGTGAGTAACTCGCCCCTGACTCCAGTGTCCCAGAATGGAGGGATAAACAGCTGCCTGAGCTCCCAGTTCCTCCGAGGGTCCGGCAGCCACTATCCCAGCCTGTCTCACTCAGTCACAGTGCCCTCCTCTGGCTCTCCCATGTATGACAGCGGCGCAGCCACAGAAGTGCATGACACGGCTGCTCAGTACGACGTCTCACCACACGGTCGACTGCCTTCAGCCTGGACGCCCGTCACACCTCCGTCCCTTTGATGGAAATACGTCAGGGAGCTAAAAGAAAGAGACACCACCAAACTCTGTCTGCAGGATGCTCCATCTGATGTGACTGGAAAGAAGAACTAACTCCAAAATAAACTGCTTTATTTGGTCCCAAATGAAATTCCACAGACCAAATATTCTGTTTTTAGTTGTGGTCAGTTTGGATTGAATCAGGATGTTCACATTCCAAGACTTTTCCATGGTTTACCTGGAGCTAATGAGATGCAGCAAAGGCTTACATTTAGCCTATATATGACTTAAAAAGCAAAATAACTAGTTTTCCCCTTTGGTTTATTTTTTTCTCAAATTCATCTGATGATTCTGTTCAAAATAGCAGAAAAAAACCCCCATCATATTGTTTGTGAACCAACATCTATTTTAATCTGCTTATATTAAGCACAACTCCATTATCTTCACAGCAGTTATCAAAAAGATGTACAACTGAAAAATGTTGATGATTTCCAGAAATGTTCATTATTTAAATGAGAAAAAACAATCATGGTTTATGTGCTGTAAATAGATAACTGAAGCTTTTTGTACCAGTGTCACCTGTTGAGATTGTATGTTCCAGAATGTTTTAAACAGAAAATGAAAATGGGGATCAAATGGCAAAATTCTGCTATGCAGATGATACACAACTTTGCATGTCATAAAAAAAAAACAAACAAACAAACAAACAAAAAAAACGTCTCTCATATATCTTGAACTTTGATGTGATTTGTACATTGCAGACTACACTGCTCTTTGTTCAGGTTCAAGTCACTCTCTTTAGTCACAGCACGCTTTTCATTTATTATGTAGTGGAGGAACAAAGACACACTGATTCAACAAGAAATTTCACAGAAGCACAACATGTAATTTCATTCAGTGATAAATCAGATGCAAGCAGGTTTCATCCTTTCAAATGTGACAATGGACTGTCCTCCAGTGGGGATTTTTTTAAAACTATTGAGTAGTTTACATTTCCGCAGACCTCCAGCATTCATTTAAATCATGACAAGCCCTCAGCAACACAAGAGACAGTTAGATTTTAGAGTTTTTTGCTTCCTTGGAAGCTAAAACATTACATTGGGTCTGTTGTGTGTCTTTATTTTTTTTCTTAAATATAAGTGATCACTGCTTTTTTATGTTTTTCTTTTTTTTTAGTTAACAAACCTAAATTTAAAATGTGTATCCCAAGATAAGTCAAGTCCTCCTGTAGAGGAGCAGAGAAGGAACATTTTGCACACATGGGTGAGGAATTACATCTGTGTACATCTGAAGGAAGGTTCTGACTGGTGAGGTTGTGTAAGACCGAGTATGGACGTCAGAGTGAGAAACGACACTCAACTTTATCCCTAACACTCTGTTTCCATTCACATCCCTCTGGGCTGCTTCCTTCGTCACACATGATCATCTCCTGTGTCTGGAAAATTGTGAGGGTTGCCATTATGAACGGAGTGGCCAATGGCATACTCAGTTTAACCTCTTGAAGCTTGATCTGCTCTATGAAACATGTTTTTCAATCTTTTGATAACACACACACACACACACACACAGAGAGAGAGAGACAGACAACACACATAACACAGTAGTTTAATAATTTTTAAAAAATTAAAACATTTCCACAGTTGTACAATGCATCAAATGAAATACTGGAGATATTTCTTAGATACACAATCTTACAAATAGTGATTGTAGATACAATAAAGTTCATAAAATATATTGCTTGAAGCTGTTTGCTAATGGCAGATAAGATTTAGAATTTCATTTGCAAAACAATTGCCCATTTATCAAATGCACAAAACAGTGTTCTCTTTTATCCCCCTTTCAGTTTGTACAAAGCTTGTCGAAGTGTCCAAACGTGTTTTGTTAATTAGGTTAGAAAACCGTATGAAGTCATGTCAGTGCAAGCATAAAAATGACCTCAGGGCATACTGCAGTAGGATTTTTGTGGTTGACTTGTGTTCTAGAACTGAAAGCTTTGACACAGATTTCAGGGTTTTGTAAATAAAAATGGATTCTCAACAATATTCAGTTACATCATTTATAATCTAAAAAATTCCAACTCCAACAAATTTCTTTTCCCTTCTCCTGCAAACTGTGCAAGCTGGATTTTCAGCATGTTGGATCTGGTCACCACATTGTGACATCACACCAGAAGCCTCCATAAATTAAAACGGAGAGGTTAGAAGTTGACCTACTGTTTCGCAGGCAATGCTTCCTCACAGGCTTCCCTCTCTACAACTGAACCAAACCACTGCTCCCTTCCTTGTCTTTATCACCCTTAAACTATAATGAAACATAGCTATATGCGAAATGGGGACTGCACACAGCTCTGGACAGGAGGTGTGTGAAGTACCTCACCTAGTCTGAGTAACATCTGATCAAAATGTCATCTACACTTCTTTTTGAGTTCAAAAAAACATATAAATATTCTTCATTTTCTGATAACAGTCAGGGCTCCACCACTGCCTCCATCAGGCTTCTGCTTCACCAGCACCCCCTTCTGAATCAGTAACCGTATTAATGGATATGCTCAGTGAACCAGAGCGAGATTAAGCATGTATTACTACTAATATAATGAACTTGATTTTAAAATATGCATAAACTGATTACATACACACGAAACACTAAACAAAATAAACTGCTGTGTTGTCACAGAAATGTCGTCATGCAGAAGATGTTCACGTATCACTCTGTAGTGTTGTTGATGTTGGACTTTATTTGACCTCAAGTGACTCAGCTGTGCAGTGAGAGATGATCAGGAACAACAGGATTGCAGAGAAATGATTGATGAATTGTTTTCAGGTAATCTGGCTCCAACTATCTGGCAACATGCTATGGGTCAGTGTGTGTCCCTTCTATGTAAAGATTTAGTTTGCTGACACTGAAACCATCCAGATCGCTGTCATATTCATATTTAAACTGCCGGATGCCGCGTTTTGCTATAAAAGTTTGCGGTAGTTTGGATTCACATATTGGGTTCTAAGCAGAAGTCAGAAAACAGGATCCCCAGCTGTCCAACTGACGTCTCAGCAGATGTGAGATAAAGAAAGGAAGTAATTAACTATCGTCTTTTCTGATTGTGCATATATTTCCTTAACTTTTGCAGTTTTCCTGGTGTTTTGCCGCTAAACAAATGTTGGTAGCTGAGCTGGACGTGATTGAGTTAAAGATTCTATTCATTGATAATTATGAAGAATAAAGGCATCAGAGAAACAGCTGAGGGACAAAGTAAGAGAGGCGACATTGACTGGGTTTGGACATGTGTGCAGGGGAAATGTTGGGTATATTGCTAGAGGGATGCTGATGATTGAGCTGCCAGAGGACATGCAGGTAGTTGGCCTGACAAAGCCTGACAAAGCAGAGGACAAGAAAAAATGGAAACAGATGATCCGTTGAGTTCCCCTCATGGGAGCAGCCTGAATAAAAAAGGACATAGATACACTTTCAAAAAATATTTTATCTTAAACTAAATGCATCAACCAAGCAGCAACCACTGGTGTTGAAAAATGGAGCTGATGCAATTCCTCAAATGACCACTTGAGGCTGGATCCAAAAGTCCGTCGGTCCTCATAGACCTCCATGTTAAAATGTCCAAATTTACAGCAGAAATAAACATGCTTACAGTCTGGTCCAAGAAACGCATTTGGTCTCTGTAGCTTATTTCCCAATTCATGACAGCTGTATGGGGGTGGTTGCTTTCAAAACTCACCTTTATGACATTTTGTTAAGGTTTGAAGTTGTGCGTAATCAAATGTGTGGCCTCTTTGAGAAACAGGTGGCTGATATCATAGGCCAGTCTGTGGCTCAGAGTTGTTTGCATGACTGACCTCAGGTCCACTCTCACAGCCACTTCTTTGCTCATTTCAGGATTAGCCAGGAGGATTCAGAAACTCTCAACATAGCGTTGGGCAGAGCAAGCACACTGAGCTTTAAAAGCTCCTCATGAAACCTAAGAGCAATGTCACAGATGGTTTGTACATTTTTTTATACAGTTTATGGTATCAACATCTCTTCAAAAGAAAAAAACTTAACCTTCAGTTTCCTGAAGTAACACCACTTTTGAAACCACACAATAATTGTGATTTTTCACTGGATTGCTGTGGCTGAGGCGTTAGTCCAAGTTCTTTTTGTCTTTTAAAATGTTATGAAAAAAATGACAAATCTGTTTATGTTTCAGCCCAAACCTTGGCCTTTTTTTTTTTTTTCAAGATTTCATTCATTTTCAGTTGTGCGACAAGGGATTTCTGTTTTGGTGGCATTATGACCTGTGTCTCTTCTGTTTTAAATCTCTCAGTTTGTATTTGTACTTCTCAGTCTGTATTTTTTTATTTTTTTACTGCAAACTTTCAACAGCAGCAGAACACAGTCACCTAAAGAGAAAATTCAGCAACACTAACATCTGCACAGACGATAGTGTTTGAATATTAAGGCATGAGTCACACAAAGTGCAGAGCAATTGATAGAGCTGAGAAAGTGTTAAAAAATGGCATTATGACTGAAGTGAAGCGAGGCCAGCCAAGAGGCACAAGAGCCCATTCAGCCTACAAGATCAAGGTCAGTGTATAAGGACATCATGACATCCTCCGCCTTGTACAGGCAGACTGACAGGAAGGAACAGACATCTAATCTGCTAAATCAAATACACAACTGACTGATTCACTCATGTCTTGAAGCATCTCAGTGTCAACCCGTCTCAGCAACTGAAACGGTCCCAGTCTATAGTTTACCGTGCGTGCTGCTGTTTTTGTCTATAGAGATATTTAGCAGAATATGAATACATATCAGGATTGAAAAGTCCACTCTGACAAGGTGGATTACTGGTACATATTATAACTATTTTCTTCATTTTTGTGCAGATTCATGTCTATAAACATGATTTTATCTTCCTGGCGCCGGTTCTTTCTTTCTTTCTTTCTTTCTGCTGTTACCAATACAATAGAAAATCCAAAGGGAAAAAGCATCATCATCATCAGATTGTGGCTTGATACACAATCACTCAGTCTTTGCTCTAAGGGCAATTTATGTGTCTCATGTGCTTTTCTTATTCTAAGGAATAATATTTTAAGCAAGAAAAAGATAATGGGATGTCTATCAAAAAAAAATTAAAATAAAAAAAAAATCTCAAAAGCCACGAAGGCAGGGTATTTCTCTAAGCCTAATAATCCCATTATGATCGCAATGAAAAAAAGAAAAAAAAGCTCTCTGTCAAAGCAGGGAGCATTGACGCAAGCATGTCTTGACGTCAGTAGCTGCAGTGGATGAGGGATGGGAGGGGGGAGCTGGAGAGGGAGAGAAAAGGCGTGTTTACCTCCAGAAAATACCACGAAATACCAGCGTCAGTGGCATGAATGCAATACTTTGCAAAGAAACTAGCTTTCTGAAATTGAAAAGTATTTATCCTCACATGCAACTGTGCACAATTTATTTTGTTTTTTTTTCTCTGTGAAACAGTATAGGTGTTGCACTGGAAATCTAAACCAGATGTAGTAAATGGAATATGATCCTCTGACCCGGGAGTGTTCATAAATAAATCAGCATATGAGGGAATGAAGACAGGCGCAGATGGGGGGGTTTGCTCAACTGGTGTCAGGCACCCATCTGTGACTTTCCTCAAAGGAAAATGAATGTGTGAAAGTGGTCACTGAAGCAGTTTTATCCAATTGAATGTCCTTAAAAGAAAAAAAAAATCCATCGTTCTTTGTCGCTGCAGAAAGAGGTTTTGTCTTTTATTCTCTGGCATTCAGAGCTGATTCGACCCGAGGGGAAAACCACCATCAAGCAATTTGTAAAAAGCCAGACCGGTGGCGTCATTGCCTCCTCTATAGTACGCGCAATACCACGACTCTCCCCGCTGCATTTATCCACTGCTTATTCTCAAGTTGCTCTGAGGCTCCCGCCACACTCAAGTGAAAGCAAACCTGCTCGTCCAAAGACTGGTTCCTCATAACACAATGCGTGTTTGTTCGATTTATGTTACTCTGGCACTTGGATTAGGAGTTCTTGCGCAAGACGTGTCACAGACAAATAGGGTGTTTTGTACTCGTCGCTGGACTGACGGTGTTGTAAAAGAGAAGGTACTGTACCGCGCACTCCCCCCACGCCACTTCTGTAGTACACTGTCTCCAATTTTACGCTTTGGAGGAATCCTCCCCTTCTTAACAGATGTTGCCGGAGAGCATTTTCTGCCCGCAACTTAGTGTGCAGCTCAAATGTTGCCAGAAGGACACATGTTTCGGAGTACTTTAGCGGGCAGACTACGTCCAGATAATCTCCGTTTACATTGGCCTTTACTCTTCAAGATACCCAAGAGTTCCCGTTGTGTCGGCTGTGCGTCATCCATGCCTGATTAGACTTGTAGTCTGACGTCGCCGGGCTCTATTCAAGCCAAACACCTCATACAATGTTGAAAATCTGAAATGATTTTTTAAAAACGCATCCGGAGTGACGACAACCACTTCTTTTATTTTTTTTCCACAAAGACGCAGATCAACAAGTTGCCTTCAGTGCGTAATTTCCATCCGAGCGGGGTTCACGCGTAATCCGCGACACACGTGATCGACAAATCACTTCAGCTGCAAATATTTCTCATTTGTCAGGAGAAATAAGCTTCGGACTGTCCGCAGGAGACGCATCTCGTCCGATTACGGTGAGAATCACGAGCTGACCGGCTCCATGCCTCGCTGCGCCTCCAGATGCTCGGCTGGCCACCACATGGTAACTTTGCGCACACAGCACGCTGGAAAGGGCACATACAGAGAAGGGATCTGAATGAATGGGACTGAGATTTATTCGTATTTCTCTTCTCGCCTCCCCCAGACTGTTGTATGTGTTTTGTACCCTGCCGGTTGAAAGTGTCTCACGTTATCAGCAGATATCAATCCAGCGGTGGCTCGATCAATCACTCGAACAGGGAGCAGCAAATGTCGAAGAAACGGAAAAGTCCTGACGATCAGGGCTTTGAGGAATCTCCGCCTGCAGGAAGCAGCGACCAAGGTAAGAGTCATGGTCACAGATGACAGTGTGAAAGTTGAACTGTTGCCAGAGTGCAGGTATGTGACATCCTCGGGGATTGTTTGGTGGATTCCTTTATGTGGCATATTTCTATGTTGCAAAGTCAGAGGCACCGAGACTTGGCCATGCTCTCAGGATGCACTGCCTCTACGGATCCATAGAGTACTAAAGCTGTACAGTGACATGGCCATGTTGCCATGCAATGATGTCCCCGCTGAAAGAAGTGTTTTTCATCCCTAGGAAACAATGTATGCTGCTGCAGATTACTTTTTTATAATCTCCTATCAGTCTGGCAGAGTCACATTTGTGTGGCATTAGGTTCAGATACAGGATGGACTTTGATTTTCAGCTACAGAATGAAGTATTGGAAACTGTGGCATTAGAGGCTGACTGAGCACAGCCTGGTTGGTAGTATGGCTGTAATCACTCAGGCAGAGAGAAACCTGTTGATTCAGAGACATAAAAAGATTAATGATGGACCATATTGTTATTTCCACTTCAGCTATTAAGGCGGAATTGTTTTCACTGACATGCATCGTGTGAGTTGTGTTGGGTTGTCGTAGTTGTAGACCCTGGTCTGCACAGAGAAAAATAAAAGTACTAACTTGGGGATATCGTCTTGCTTCTCCTCGTGGTTGTTTTCTGTCACTTCATAGTCAGTCTGCGTCTCTCTGTTGTAATTTAATCATCTTTCATCGTCTTCACTTCAGGCGATTTTAGGACTGGAGTCTCTATGAAGCAAGTTCAGCCGAGACTAACTTTCTGTGAGACACCTGGCTTGAATGAGCCTAACAGTGGTCACGAACAATCTGTATCTCAAAGCTGGTGTCATCTGCCTCTAGTGACTCTGTTTTCCTGTCCCGCGACAAACATAGTTACGTCATAGAGGAGGAGTTGCTAATTATATCAGCAGCATCATCAGAACATGAAAGAAGTACTTAATTTCATCGGACATTCCTGCAGGGCAATTTGGTTATGGCAGTAAAAGATGACCATTTTCAATAGTCATCTTTTTAAAAAATATTTAAGATATATAAGAAATATAAGATTGTATCATGTTATTCTGGTCTTCAGCGATGGAATTAAAGCATAAAATATAAAAGCATCTGCTGTCAGCAGTTTTGCATAGAATGAAAGGAGCACCGAGCCATTACAGTGTGTCTATAAATGCTACTATTAGATTTAGTGTTGTGAACTATCAGAAGCTTTGTTTTCTCATGGAAAAACTCAAATTCTGTTATCCAGTTGTTTAGTAGTGGAGTTTTTGGGCAGGTTTTTGACCTAATATTTTTAAGCTAATCTTCTCTGGCGGATGTGAGCTGTTCAGTGTGAGATAGCAAAGAGAGCTACCCCGGTTAAAAACGAGTCAGCTTTGTGAAAGTGGAATACCTAGGTTAAGCCCAAAGACAGCTGTCTCGCTTTTTGGTCCACCAGACTAGCAAACCAACTACTTATCATCCTCTGGCTCTAGCCCAGAGTGGTTCGTTTTCATTATTTCAATCCCTACACACAGTTACATTGTCTTGATTTTTTTTCTATTGCCTTAAAGTGGCTTAGATATAACTCTGCACTATTGGATTCCTTACAATGTGCAGACCTACGAAGTCCCTGCCACTCTCTCAACTTATCATTCCCCTTCTTGCTGCAGCTCAAGCACACCAGCTCACCTACAACTGCTCAAACACTGTAAAACTACTCACTCTGTATAATGGCAAGTAGTGATATTGTTGTAATTCAACCGAACCTCTGCCGTGACGTTTGACTGATTGTTTCTCATGATGTGTCTTCTAGCAAACAAAAAACACCACATGGACATGTTAACAGTAAAAATAAAAATTTAAAAAAATAAATAAAAAAAATATTTTCACCAGAGAAGGGTCTTTAAACTTAACTGCAGACATAAAACTTCCTAACTCTAACAAACTGTGCTCTTACAGGTCAGGTCCCTTTGACATTAAACACCATGTGGCATGTGGAAGTCCGAATCCAGTCATGGTTATGATCACTGGGACATGTTCTGTGATCAGCGGATGGTTAAGGAAGGCCAGTATAAACAAAAATCAGCCCTCTGTTCGAGAATGTTATGGTTTTCTTTCCTCAAAGCGCCTGTGATCTCATGTAACTTGCATCAGTCTGATAGCACTCACTCTGAGTTTGCATATTAATGATTTATATGGCCGAAGCGAGTGCGGCTGTCTTTGGTTTCTACTGCATCCCCGGTTTTGTGTGCTTGAAAACGTTGGTTCCGCTCATCCTTCAGTTCGAAATTCAAGCATTCCTCCTTTTCAAGAGGCAGCTTTTGAAACACCTCGATCGGCAATGCGGCTGCTATTATGCTGGCAAACACATGACAGGAGTTGTAAGTTCAAGGCCAAGAACAGCATCACCTTCAAGCGGAGAGTCGTGCCTGCTCGCATGAATGGTGCTGTAGCAATGGAAATGGCTTGCACGAGGACTAGAGCTCCCTTTGCACTATATTATTCAAGTTGAAAATTCATGATCAGATAATCACAAAGCTGCATTTATCAGGATGAGATTTGGAAAATACTCATCAATAACTGAAGCATATATAGCAAAGTAATTTCATAACTGCTTGTTATTTCAGTTTTTGAAGACTAATTACATTCATCTGAAACTGAATTGACTAATTTTGGGACACAACACCTTCAAATACAACTCTTAAAAGAATCAACCCAACCAAATTACAAAAAATGTATAAAGTATGTTCTGAAATTACATCTTGTGATGTTATCAGCAACATGCCTGTTCAGAAACAGTGTCTAATGTAGGGTGGACAACGGTTTTCATGACTTCATTTCTTGGAAACAACAGAAAGCAGTTCCAGTCAAACCTGTTTGCAGTGACGTTTGTGAATTATCGCTGGAGTGGTATTGTGACACTGAGAGCACCACAAACAACATTTCATTTACTTTCCATGGTTTTAATCCTAACTGTAGCGTACTGACTCTTTGTCACATCCCAGTAAGCCCACAGATGTCGTGCAGGACTCCTTGGGCTTGCAGATATGTTTATCTGCAATGAAGATGTGACCTGTTTACATTGCAGTCTTTGGCTCCGCATCTTTTTGGGCCCACGCCCAAATGAGAGTTTCCCTTAGCTAACACGGACGGAGAGCCGGGCACTTCCTTCCCCAACTGTGCCTGGCATCTGTGACTACTTAGGGGGTACACACCCACTGAACCCCTCCCACTCAAGATTTTGCCATCCTGAATGAGGTTTGGTACACTCCGGTACACTGATACAGGCATAATGATAAAGCAAATGTGGATTTTAAACCTAATTTAAATAAATTTAAGTTCTGTTTTTTTTTTTTTTTTTGTCAATACTGATAAGAGAGGAACCAGATAATATACTGTAGCCACTTATAAGATGGATGTGGTTCTAAAATGCACTCAGTCAGCTAAATGTTTATATTAGAATTAAATGAAAGTTTTAGGAAACATTCATTAGCTCAAACTGATTGTTCGCTATTGACAAAAACAAAGCCGGTTTGTGCATCTTGAGCAGGACCTGAAAACTGGCTCGAGTCACCGCGGTGCTGTTACTGACGCTGCTCCATTCACTGTGAGTACTCCAGCTCGTATTTTCTCATGGAGATCATTTTTGTTCGCTCAGATATCCACGGTGAGGCCAGGAGAGGAGGTGTAGAAATGGGGGCATTGAGATTCATATCAAGGCCACAAAGCGTTTTTTGTCTTGCCTCTTGGTGTGCAGCCTGGACCTGTCAATTACAGGGCCACTCCTGGGTGCCCACTTCAGCTCTCCACCCACCAACCACCACCACCACTACCACAGCTGGTTAACAAGCCTTCAGCCGTGTGAATGACCAGCTCTTCTAGTTATAGGTTGATAAATGAATATAATAAAGACTGTCTGCAGAATATGAACTGGGTATTTTGCTTCAATGCATGCTAATATACTGTAAATATGGCAGAATAGGAATAAAACCATCCTACAAACAAGACTTTGAAGAGATAACAAATATTTTCAACTACAAGGCTAATTTAATACAACAGTGCTGGGTGCAGTGGGGCAGCCCATAAGCGCAACGCTGATGTAATATGATGGTGTAAAGTTTAGCAAAAAGTCGCATACATCGAGCACACACACAACATAGGTATTTTTTGTTGGGTTGTTGCTAACGTAATGAATGCAAGTGCTTATCTTTTAGCTCTGTTTTGGTCTCCACCACCTCCTCTTAAAAACCCGTCTTTTCTATGCCAGCTTGTCACTAACTTTTTTGGTTTGCTGAGGAAACAGCCCACTGCCATTAAGATCTAATCTAATGAGAGCAGAGAGAATTAGCCAAAAAAAAGTTTCAGTGCTGTAAAATAGAGAAAAAAAAGGGGAAAAAAGTTCTGACAATTTTACTTATAGGTTGTTGTTTTTTTTTTTTACAAAGGAAGTTTATCTTGTTGAAGGCAGGATAATATTTGCAACGTGTTATCTTTGTATTCCTGCATCACAGTCATTAGAGCAAATGGCTGCCATATATCCTCTCCACTGTAACAATGATGGCGCTCCCACCTCATTAACAATACGTCATGCATTACAAAATGGCCTCCGCTCACGGGAACAAAAAGGCCCTGTTCCTATGAGACAGGAGATCAGCACGGTCAAGGCCAGTCAGAGTTTCTCTTTCATTTTGAATTCAGACTGCTGAGAGAATTGTTCC
Organism: Stegastes partitus; assembly: GCF_000690725.1. Classification (NCBI taxonomy): domain Eukaryota; kingdom Metazoa; phylum Chordata; class Actinopteri; family Pomacentridae; genus Stegastes; species Stegastes partitus. The sequence continues at coordinate 465,384 of NW_007578023.1, forward strand.
AGATCTCCTGGATTGGTTTGTCCACATAGATTAAACTGAGGCTGCTCATCAGCGTCATACACTGGGATGGCTTTCCAGCAGCGCACCATGTGTGTCTCTTTAGCTTGGCTTTGTGCCCACGATGCTGAAAGACTGTGGAAGTGCAGCGGAGGCTCGCAGGGCCGTGTGCCACCGCTGTGACGCCATGGAGCACTTAGTGTGTAAACCGCATTGAGCCTCACACACATGCACACGTCTTTATGAATATTGTTATCCATGTTCTTCTCTTAGGACTTAAGTTGTGCAGCAGCTCACAGCTTCAGAGGGCTGCAGCTGCAGACAGTTTGGAACAAGATCAACTTGTACAAGAATACCACTTTGTGGTCTTAATGTGTACTGCAGGTCACAATAGTGAACAAAAGGTTTGCACAAGATACCACGTTTTTTTTTCCTTTCATGTTTGTCAACCTTTTGCAGCTATGCATCTTTTATTAGCTTTCTCTAGTTTTGACCTTTACCCTCTCCTTAACTTGAAGGTAGCTGGTAGATGCTTCCATCAGCATCCTCAGACAGACAAACACTAGGTGGGGCTAAAGTATAAACATGAAACGCAGGGAGCGGCATCAGACAAATTCACCATTAAACCGACAAGCAGCGACTCAGAATCAAGATATTTCTTGTATTATTATTCATATTATTACTTGTGGATTTGGTAATGTCTTCTGAAAAGTTCCTTAAAATTACAGATTTATATATGCACCTTTAATTTCAAAGGAGGTTTTAAGGATCATAGTGTTCGTGAACTAGCAAAAGACAGAAAAAAATAATGTTCCAACGTTATACTGAGCTTACTAGATTTCATTGTAACTGCAGTGTTAACATCTTATCATTACATTTTTTTTCTACACAACATTAAATTTAAAATTGGAAAATTAAACAAAACTATATCACAGCCCCTTAAATGTTGAGTATTGTACCATTTCAGATTGATCATTCAGAATAAAGTAATAGAGAGACGAGGAGTGTGTGGATGTGTGTGTGTGTGTGTGTAAGCGTGTTCAGTTCATGAATGGACTATATCCGTGTGTTATCAGTAAACAGACAGACCTGACGTCTGGCTGCTTGGCCATCTTGGCCTGATGTCTGCTGTGCAGTGAGATCGACAGGCCTGTATGTCAGCACCCATATTTCTCACCTATGATTCATACTTACTTTGTTTGGTTTTCTGATGAGGGATGCAGGCAGCCAGCTACCGCTCATCCCCCCTCCGAGCCGCTGCCTAAATTTTCTTTCTTCTTTTTTTTAAGAGTGACTTTTTTTTCTGCTTGTACAAATTATCATACACATTTCATCGACTCTGCTTTATTGTTTGTACCATTTACTGTATTTTTAAAAAACCATTTTGTTAACACTGAATAGCAGTGAAGGGAAATATAAGCTGCAAATTGATTGTGTTTTATTCTTTTATATACATATATATGTGTGCCACCTAGATTTTTGTTAAATTATTTATTCATACTTGCCCAATTTCTTGTGTAAGTAGGATTGAAAATTTCTCTTCTTTGTTCTTCTGACATAAAGGCACATCAGGCAAGTTTTGGGTAAAATCAAACAGTAGCACAAAACAATCAAATATGACAAAACATATATAATATGTGTAATATCGTGCATTTTATTTGATAAGTGCTGTAAACTGTGTTGTAGCGTCTAAGATCATTTTCTCGGTGCGTCTATGTGTAATGCTTGCACAAGGAGCAGAGTCAAACAGTCAGTCGGTAGCGCCTCACTGTACACACACACACCATCACAAGAACACACACTGACAGGCTGTGTGACATCACTCAGCTGTAAGTAATGATCCAACTGTGTGTTTGTTTGTTAAAAGGCCTCTTTTTGACCAGAACATTGTTAGCATGTCAGCGTATGTATATGTGTTCCACAAGCCGAGCGGCAGCACCGTATAGCACTGAGGGAGGGTGTTTGCCTTTTGTAAAGCTGCATGTATGTGTGTGTCCATGTGTGGTACAGAGCAGAGTGATGGTTTGATGGTGAGCCGATGAGGTCATGGCTCATGTCTCCTGCTTGCGTCATCACCTTTAGGATGTGACTCTTGCCAGCAGTGCTGCAGCTGCTGCTCTGGCTGTTGTAACAGGGTCAGACACACAAAAAGCCAAAATGTAAATCATGTTAAACTCCACTATTGATGGAAAAACAAACAAACAAAAAAAACCCTTTGGTAGAAAACATCTACATCTAGCTTGTGGGTTTGTTTTTTTTTTTTGCACATGTGCACGCTCAACATGTGATCCCACGCCCGTCGCCATGTGTGCATCTGAGGAAGCACATTTGACCTCCTGTTTCGCCTGCAGTTTTACAAGATTGCACAGTGAAGCGTTTTACATGGCCAGGTGACGTCAGCAAAGCTAATGAGCACCGTTTGTTTTGTTTAGTTCTGTATTTTAAAATTTTATTTCAAATTTTATTTTCCTTCCCCTCCCCCGACAGACCTCTGACCACATGCTCATCATCATAATCATCCTCCAGAATTACGGATGTGATAATCTAGGTCAGAAGTGGTGCCAACAGAAACACTGCCCGCTAATCTAAATAACCAGGATTTGCATGTGAGAGAGATGCACGAGTGTGTGTGTGTGTGTGTGTAAATGTGTGAGTTTCTTTGTAAATGTGTTTTATATGAATTTTGTTTGTATATTTCATTTATAATATGGAAGTTTTTTTTTTTTTTTTTTTTAAATCAGTGGCACCTTTTTGTAAGAAAATCAATGTAGATTTTTGAAAAATCCCAAATCAATCAATTTACATGTAAGCACATCTCACTACCAATCCACTATTTATTAATCACATAGCATGAATATGATCTATAGTATAATTCTAGATCCTTTCCTGTATCAGCAGCTTTGATACTGACACAAGAAAACACATTTGCTCCTGGAAGAGCTATCAGGCTTTATGTTGCATTTGCTGATGTCCAACAGCTTGATGCCACATAAAGCATAATAAAGAATAACATACAGAAAAAAAACGTTGCTTTGTAAGGAAATGTCAAAATCTGCTGTCTTTTTTTTTTTTTTTTTTTTTGCACATGTGCACGCTCAACATGT
>NW_007578023.1:468884-483190 GCF_000690725.1 Stegastes partitus
CCTTCTGCAGTTTTCTCTCCACTGCAGCGCTCCACACACAGCTCCACATCACATATCTGCACCACCTGTCCATTGTGAGCTCTCTGAATGCGTTCCCCCCCCCGCCTCTTGTCTTCTCTCATGCGTTGATAGGAGCCTTATCAACGTTCCTCTTATTTATTTCTCGCTATATTATCCACGTTAATCCTCTTTGCTTTTGAATTCGATTGTGTGGCGCGAGGTCTGAGGCACAGTGAGCCACTGAGAGCATTACAGTTGTTATATGGTCACATTAAATTTGTCAGCATGTGGCACGCGAGCAGGAGACGGCTTCCGCTGGTTCAGTCAACTCCTGCATGGAAACTGTTGGGATGTACAGTGAAACGTGTTTGTCGTGGATCACATCATTGCATTTTCACCACCGACTGCACCGTGCAATCGTATAGTGAACAAGCTTTACATAAACAACACACTGGAGAGAGACATGTTTTATAGAGACTCGCTTTACTGAGGTTAGTTTTTGCACTTGGCCAAAAACAAAAAACTGCATCCTTCTGGGTTAAATCTATCTGATTACCAGATTTCCTGTTGACAAATAAGCTGATAAACTGAAAAATTAGAATGAAAATTTTCCATCTCTCCTCACGTTGTTCATATAAATGACAAATTTGGTCTAAAGAACTGCATTTGTTCAAATAATTTATCACCGTCCCATTTGGCCACAGTTACAGCACGTTGTACGTTTGAGAGGTCTCCTCTACGCTGTCTGTTAACAGTGTGTGTGACGCTCTGAATTTACAAATGCTTCATTTTGCAGTCAGAGTACATTCTGCTGCTTGGAGTGTTGCCTTACAAACCTCTGTTTTTATTTTACTGACTAGAGCATACTACCTTTAGGTTGCAGTAATATATTAGGACACTAGTTAGCTTGAAGGGATCCCTGACCTCTGACCTCCATGTAGATAGGGCAGTGATATAAGACTTTCTCTGCCAGAACTAAATTATTAACCATTCAGAATAACGCTTTCTAGTAAAATCGGCATAAAATTTAACGCCCATCTTTTGTCAGAGATGCCATTCTTCTGGCACTGCACAGAACATTAATTTCTGCATTACAGTAGTGGCACATTCATAATTTCATCAGTTGCTGAATTATTACAGGAACAAGGAGAAACTATGACACTGATATAATGCCTGATGTCAGTTATAAGCTGCTTTTGCTTGCTTTTTATTCACATTTCAGACCTCCTGCGCTGCTTCTGAATTTGTCTGTGCTCATCTAAGATTTCTTGTCCCAATGAACATTTGTCCAACACTGTGAAAAGCGACATATAAATATTGTGCATTCAAACAAATAAAACGATGGAAATGTTATAGATATTGCACACGTACAGTCAGCCTTTTACACTGGAGAACTTCTTTAATGTTTTAACAACGTTGCCATTTTCTTTACTCGTTATGTGCCTCCTTTTTTTTGCCACTTCCTCCTATGTGGAAGTCCCTGTTACTATTAAGTCCTATTGTTGGTGCTGGGAGGGAACAGACTGCCTTTAACAGTTCACATAAAATGGTTTCTTTTCTCCTGATCAAGAACAAGAAGCTTCATTGGTATAGCTTAAAGGAAAAGAGGTTTTGCTTTTTTTTTGTTTTTTTTACAGCTTCTTTGTTTGTTTTTTGTAGCTCTAGCCATTGATTCTCTTGGATATAATAGCCTAACATTGTCCTCCCCAAGTTAATGGCTGCAACGTGGGAAAATTCCCAATCACCATCACACGAGTAGTCAGACAACTACAATCCCACAGTTTAAGTAAAATTATGCGGATAAAAAAACAAGGGTGAGCTGAAAAATTGTTGCCTAAACTGTCTGCTCATTCAGTTTATTTCCTAATTCAGCTTTGTCCTGCTTTCTGTGTTAGAACTAGTAGACATTTCCTCTGTAATGTGAGACTGTTGCCTACATTTTAGGTATGCTCCTTTAGGTTTACCTCCAAATAGGTGACTCAGATGATCTGGTCTTCCTGATGCCTGTCAGATTATCAGACAACTCATCTCTTGCCCTGTCAGGTTTAGCTTTGGCAGTTTTGCTGCGGTCCTAGGTCTCAGCAATTACTTTGATGAGTGCAATGTTATCCAAATCGATAGGAACAATAGTCAGAGATACAAAGCTGTAAGGGTGCCAAGACCAGCCGGTAAGAGTTGCAGCAAGAAGGACATGATTACTCACCGTCATTGGCAAGATTCATTTAATACAGATTGTTTTGTGTATTGATGAGTGTCTATTAGGCCTAAAATCTTTCATTTAGCAACTAAGTTCCCCTTACAGAGCTAGCTGTAGGCCATATTACCTATCTTGAATTGGTCAGGATTTTTGGTACTGACCAATCCACTTCCTTCTTTAGCAAATGTGCAACAACTCCAACTCAGGCTTCCTCCAGTCTCAGTAGTAATGAAGGTGTTGTACTGGACCATTTTGGTAGAAAGGGGGTTTGAGCTGGACGTTAGTCTGTGTTCCAACCGTCACCTATGTTCATGAGCTCTTGAAAGTGACAGAAAGAATGAGATTATAGAAACAAGTGGCCAAAATGGGTAAAGATGCCAATGTATAGCGAGTTTGCAAGTGACACATTGTTGCTGTTGTGTTTATTGTGGGTTTACCTGATCAGGACCTGACTAGATAATTGTCAAATTTGACTGAAGCACCATCAAGTCCATCTGTACAAAGGATCCATTCAGATCAGATTACAAATAGTGCCTTAATGTCATTTTGTAGTTTTTCGGAAAGATCAATTTAAGAAACTGTCAGGAGGAAACTAATGAAGTAGTGGACTGGCCCGCACCAAATTAGGTTGAATTATCCACTTAGTCAGTCTAATAAGTCTACACGTGGCCAGTCGTGCACTTTTATCATTTCGAGTATCATTCTCTGCCATTTCTGGGGCCCTAACAGCTATTCTTTGTGCTCCCGATATCTGTAGAGGACGCAAAGGAGACAGCCGAATCCTACATTACAATCATACTGGAAAGAACAAGGCTGTGCTTTATTTAATCAGCTCCATCCCAAATGAAAATTTGGACCATCATCCTCCTCAGGTTTCTTGGACATACGGTTCATGTCAAAGAGTCCATAAAAGGCAACTTTCACCAGATCAGCCTGTTTCCTGTTAACAAGTTAGAACTGCACCTCTTGTGGAGGGACATGCAGGCAGCTGAAGAGCCAAGTTTTATTACTGGCCGCTTGTCTTTGGGGACAAAACATGTATTCCCTGCTGTGTTATCTCCAAAGTGTTTCCCTTGACGCAACTGCGCTGACAAAAGCTCAGCTTGTCTTTAATGGTTCCATTGCACTGGACTCTTGATTTCCTGTCACCATGTTCTCCATATGGAGGAAGTCTTCTCCAAGTTCCTGCATGCGACAGCTGTGCAGGTCACAAACTGTGGCCTTATGACTGATGATGAAATATTCTCTGAGGAGATGCTCCAGTCTCAAGCTCAGGTGGGCTTCTGGCTTGAGGAGATGGAGCTTCAGAGGCGCAGCTAAACCCCTTGGTCCTCACAGGGCATACTTTACCCCGATTTATTTGCAGATTGACATACCAGCTACTACAGAGGGAATTTTATTGGTGTATTTCTCAACTGGATTGGCTGCAGCACTGGAAAGATGTGAAGCATCCGTTATAAATGTGTGATTATTTAAAATGTACATAAGGATCTCATTAAGAGCTTGGATCCAGATCCAGATTTATTGCAACACGGAGGAAACAATCAGAGCTTCTGTTGGGCAATCGAAAGTTTGAAAAATCATCTGGTTGAACAGAAAATCATTAGAGTTTAACACAAGTGTTCTGGACTTTAGAGAGCCACGGGAGATGAGTCAACTGAGACCAGCTCAATTCACTTTGCTCTCTCTTCGCTGCAAAGCCAGAACAAATTGTACATGCCCAAATCAGGTTGTTGTGGCAATTTTTTAGGGACTCATATGTGTTCAGCCTGGACTAGATGGACCAAAGAGGACAGTGGCTGTCCAGGTAACTCGTTAGGCAACAAAGTTTACAGTCATGATTTAAATAATCTACACTGTTTGCATGTGAATGGGCTTGAAAGCCAACACTTTGATGCATTGTGGTCAAACCCAGTCATATGAATTCAATTAGACTGAGGAAGAAATCATCTCAAAGATCACTACTGCATTCACGCCCTCTTGTACACTCAATTTTTTTCTGTGAGAAACTGTGACAATGGCCAGATTTAGCTAACATGCTACCCTATCCACCTTGCATTTATTTACTGAAACGACACATTTACATACAACTGCACCTTGTATGTAATTTTTGCAATACTTAAGCCATATTTTTTCGTATATGCTTAGTAATGCACAACATCCAGAGGTCCAACATCAGTTGCACTACTGTTTTTATAATTCGTAATATACAAAATCAGCTGTATTTTATGTAATAAGTTATCCCATTGTTTTTATTATACATACAATTTTATTCCACTAGATGTTATATTTTATATTTGCACATTTCTTATTGTACTTGTAAAAATGTCTGATTGTGTGAATGCCGGATTGCCGATTAATTTCGTTACACACTGACTGTGCAATGACAATAAAGAATTCTATTTTATGCTACAGGGTAAAGATGGGAATACGTCAAAGCCTGGAAGCACAACAATAGTGAGCAAATAGCTCAGACAAGTGTGAATAAATAAAGTGACATTTAGTCTGCACTTTTCTGTTCATCCCCAAACACTTCATGCATATGAGTTCTCACACATTACGTAATGTTAATCTAATCAGCACACCAGTGATTTAAGGTACTGGTTAATTGTTTAAGGGTGGCAAAAATAGTGGTGGCAATGTTACAAAGAATAGTTTGAGAAATGCCATTTTTGTGTGTTTGGTGTTCCAATTGTGTCATTCAAAATCATCTTAATTGTATTTTGCAACATTAATAAAATAATACATATATCATAAAAATAAAAAACTAAATGTTAAGTTTATATTTATCCCTTGCTATCATTTTCTTACTTTTCTGATATCTAAACATACTGTACATATACACACTCTTAAACATGTATTCTGATACTCAGAAAATAACAGTGAAATAAATTTCCTAGTTTATCTCTAACATTTCTTGTAATAACCCAGAGTGCTTTCTACCCAAACAGGCTAAGATTAAGACACATTTTAGACACCCATATGCCTTTCTCAGCGTGTGCAGGACTCTTCTTTTTAAACAATAACACAGCTAAGACCACAGCAACACATACTATATTTGGTTGCAGACAGGCAAACGGCAACTATGATCACCTCAGAAAAAGGTGAGAGAAGGAGAATGAGAGAAGAACAATGAGATTAATGGCTCTGATGTCCTAATGATTTCTTAGAAGAACAAAAACAGAACGAGTTTGAGAACACTGAGCGATAAACAAAGATGTCATCTTTTCTCTCGGGACTGTGGGGACGTCTGAGCGAGCAACAAACCTTTCCTCTGGGTGCGTCTAATATACCACAATCTGACAGCAGTTATTCAAAATGGCAATGATTAAGACGACAGAGGGCAGGTAATGGTGTGCTGTGATTTGTATTTCCATTAACCTAAATTATGCACCTATCTCACATTTGTCCTAATGGATCACAGTGCAATGACGTCCATTGACGTCACATTTGAGATGAGCCGCATTGCAGTCGCATGCAAATTTGTGCATGCCAGGCTTTTGTGTAAATGTGGACCGTTTTTGTTGTTTTTTTTTTACATTTTATTTTTATTATTATTATTCTTGCATTTTCTGACAAATAAGAGTAAACAGAGGCAGTAATATGCTCTTTGGTTGTTGAACTAGTTGCGAGCCAAGCTGTGAAGATGTGCATAACTCCCTCAGCCCCCCAGGGACCCTGTATTTTCATGGGCCTGCCTCTGACGTCAATGCTCCGGCTGTCCTGTGGATTGTCAGAACAGACTATTCAGTTGGGGGGAGGGGACTGGAAGTCTCTGTGGTGTGTGTCTGCCGCATGTGATGTGTGTGTGTGTGTGCCTACATAGATGTAAGTACGCTCCTGCCTGTGTATATGTGTTCATGTTTGCGTGTATTTGCATGTGATCTGTAAATGTTTCACTTACATCTGTGGCGTGCGTGTGTGTGCGCAGTGTGCAAAAAAAAAAAAAAAAAACCCTTGTACAGTGCCTTGAATCAGAAATGTGCTCAAGTGGATGAGGTCTGTAATGTGGGGGGCAGGGGGCGAGGCTGTGCGTGAACAAGAACACACATGTCTGAAGATGTGCAGCTCTCATGTTGGGAGGCAGGCCACAGTCATCAGGAGGAGGTTTGCTAAAAACAGCAGAGAGGGGAGAACAGTTAAGCATGGCTGCCGACCACTCACTCTCCAGTCAGCTGTTGATCCCCCCCGGCGGACAAAGGCAAAGCTGCTCTTTCACCAAAAGCCATAGGAACCTTCTGCATGTGACACACACACATATCCTATGTTAAACACAGATGAGATTTCAGCTTCTTTCATCATCACCTTTTTGATTTCCATAAATTCTTCTGTAACACACATGCTATCCATTCACAGATGGATATGGGATTTGGTGGCAGGATGATGTTGACAGAGAAAAGAGTGCGCACTCCTCGTCCAAATTGATATGGATCAAGCCAGAGAGAGCCCTGACGGACATTTTGAGGTTTTCTTGGGTCTCTTGTGCTTAGTTAATTTATTCCATTTGTATACGGCTAAATTAAAAAGTACTGTGATGCAGATGTAGCCACGAAATCCGGTTTACCTGCCTGCCTGCCTCTATATGATCTGTGTGTACATTTACAGTAATCCACATCACGGTCCTCCTAAGAGCTTCAGTAAAAAATCAACTGGACTTCTGCTTGTGGTTCTTAAAGACATTTCACCTCTCATCTAAGAGGTTTCTTCAGTTCTGAACTGAAGAAATATGAACTGAAGCTTCTTGGATGAGAGGTGATATGTCTTCAAGAACCAAAAAGAAAAGTCAAGTTGCTTTTTATTGAATCTCTTGGGATTATCTTCCCATAAAATGTAGTTTTTTTTTGTATGATTCTAGGTGTACAATCAGTTAAGACCAGTGGTAGAAAGGAACAAAGCCCATTTAGCACTCTGGTGCTTCACAACATATTTAAAGTACTTTACTTCCTGTTTTTCCAATGAAACACTTTTCTATATTTTACTGAATTTTGAAAGGAAATATACTCCAATCACTGGACAGCTGTGGATATGAAGGTTCATACGAAACAGGAGCACTTGGGAAATATAATGTACTATTAGAAATTACATTTTGAGGATTGTGCTGATTCTCTTTGTCTTAAAATTAACAGTTTTGTAGTTAGACAAGACTAGTTTAAAGAAAAAATAACATTTTCAAGATGTAAGTTTGTATTTTCGTGAAGAATATATTCAGTAAATTACATTTTAATGCAAGTTATTTTTATTTACAGCTTTAAAGTAGTGAACATTCTGCTTGCACATTAATACAAATAATATTTGACTTAGGTTTTGGTTTTTACAAGATTTTTACTGTGTGGTATTGCTGTCTTTAAATTGTCATTATCCAGCACTGCCCAGGAAATGATCTTTGTTAGGAGCAGTGTACTAAAATGTGTTAATGAAGAGACGATACAACTGAATGTCATCGTGTGATTAGAATATTACTGCACTTTACAAATGTATGGAACAAAGTCTTAAAATGTCAGGGTCAAAGTAAAGACTTGGCAAACTAGTCCTTTACTTGTCCACTACAGATATCAGTCAGCTCCCTAGCAACCAACAATGTGTCTGTAACAAAATGCAGATTGCTTTGTGTACTTATAATAGCACAGGAAACATCTGACAGCTTAAGATTTGCCGGGATCATTCTGCTGCATTTATGTCTTTTTCCAACTGTGAGTCCAAAGGAAAAACCTGTGTCTCACATAAACATACATTACAACAGGAAGCATATCATTTTTAAACCATGTGCAAGAAAAACACAGATTTCTGTGTAGATAAAACCTCAAACGTTTTATTCTGATAATGTGTCTTTAGGTAATTTTTTCACGCTTCATTCCATGCGGACTAGTCTAAACACAGTTGAAATATCAGTGTGTTTTGACAGGTCAGGCTGGTCAGTTGCCTCCTGTTATGCGATAATTCATAATGCGTTAAAAAGCGGTTGCTTTGCCACTTTGGAGAAGCGGCAGATCAGAAGGGTTCACCGGCGGGTCACGGACAGAGCTGTGGCATCCCTTGTGATCTACTGCATTCCCTATAAGTTCTTCAGCCATAACCGTCTCACATAAGCTCATAAACTTCCAGTCATGAACTTTGCAGGGAACGTTTTCAAGCATTTGTTTTCTATCTAAATTTCCGTGCATAAGCTACTTGAAGTGCAGGGAGGACGAACAGAGGTGAGCCCTTAAGGAGTCGAAGGAGCTTTGTGAGATTCATCAGCTTAGAAATTCTTTTCCTTTGACTTTATTGTTTGCTTTTTTTTTTTTTTTGCTTGTTACGTTTAACACATTGTGCCATATCCCCCCTTTTTTCCTCTTTTTTCCTAACATGTTTCATTGTATCTCAGAGGAAGAAGACTGGAATTAAGATTTCTATTCCCAGATTAAAATACTGTGTAAATGATGTTTATGTATTATTAAATGTGAGCTTAGTGATGTGCTGCATGTTGTTAAATTTCACAGAGATGGCTGAATTTCTTTGATTCTCCCTTCAGCACAACCTGCCAAATTCCTGGGCATCAGAAAAATAGTGTTAGATTAGTGTTTCAAATGAACAGATACAAGCTTTGTTGCAAGAAATAATCAAAAGGCAGCATCACCATCAATGAGAAAGTAACAGCGTACGAGTGTAGTGTAGAGTGTTGTTTCTAAGGGCTTTTCTGATCAGACTAAAATGGAAGAAAAAGCGACAGACAGAATCCATTATGTTATATATACATGAGACCTCTGAATGGAGCAGCTGCTCCAGAGTGTAGGAATGCCGGTGATTGATAGCGCACTTGCTGACGTAACCTGCCACAGCTCCCACACTTCTCTCTCTCTCTCTCTTGCTCTCTCGATATGATCAGTATGTAATGCTGCAGCCGTGAGGGAGTCTGGCACACTTTATGCTGTATCATGTTGCAGAGTCAAAGCTGTTTAGGTGCTGTGAGCGCTGATAGCACGGGTGCACATCTGCAAAGGTTGTGGAGATAGAAGGGCTCACTTCATTTGAGACCTGATGTAGTATCCCCACCTCAGTGACTGACACGAACAGAGAGACAGATCAGTTAATATCTGTTGATATCTTGCGCTTTTAATTGAAACAGAACTCCTCATGAAGGCTATGCAGAGTTTGTTGATACACGGCACAAAATTAGTTCCATGTCAGTATTGTTTGGCTCTACCAGTGTCCTATGGATGAATAATATGTCTCTGGATATGTTGGAAATATAAACATTAGTGGCGGTGCATTCCTTTGGCAAGCTTTAAGGCATAAACTGTGCAGTTAGCAGGAATTAACGGTGGCCTTAAAGACGTCAGAGAAAAATCAGACTGACTCCGGAAATCGTTTGACTCACACTTGACTTTAAATACAAGAGTTTTTTGGGTTTTTTAAAGAAGAAAAAATTCTAGCAGTGCACTGTGGTATTCTGTGGTTTTGTGTCTGTATCGCGGCATTTTCGGATTTTATCTCTGAACAGTTGACGCAGATTGTTCGTCAGTTGTGTGATGATCCAGATTGTCATCTTCAGAACACAAAACATTCTTCTGCTCGACCTGAATTTCAGGTTAATTCTATTATTTTCATGACTCTTGCTATGGGATTGCTCATTATTCTTATAGGATTATATCTCCACTTCAGGACTGTAGTGAGTGTGTCTAAATATTTCAGTGGCACTGCAGATGTGCAGTCTTCGCAGGGATTTGCAGAGTTAGGCTTTTGCTAAAGGAATGTACCACATTGATTTATTTTACTGTGCCAATTCAAGGCAATATTTACAATTATAATTTATGTAAATGTGCAACTGAGTTAGGCCGGTGAAATAAATCAATTGAATACATTCCTTTAGTAAATGCACGTCTCTGCAGATATTTGAAGTTACGAGCCGAAATATCAACACAAAGAAAGGCAAATCTTATTTACTTCACACAAAGAACTTCATGTACAATCTCTAGCTAGATAAGGCACGAGTTAGACCTTGGTATTATCAATGTTTAGACTGTCCCTCTGGTTTTTGTGTTTTCAGTACATTAAATAGACTTTTCGTGACTGCACCATGGTGAAATGTTCTATATGTATTTTTCTTACACAGATTGTGGGATTTGCTCTATGGTGGCTCCTTTGTCTGGCTTTAGGTGAAAGGCTGATCTGAATGAAGGTGCATTCTGGGAACAAGCCATTCATAAAATCTGGTTACTTCACTCTGCAGATCCTTGATTTAAAATTCCCCTTCTGGTGAGGTCAGAGGTTAGAGTCCTCGAGACCTCCAGAGCAGAAGTGAATTTAGTGCTTTGCTAAAGGGCAAGTCGATGCGTAAAAATCCGACGTCTTTAAACAGTGTATGCTGCTTTTTAGTCAGTGCATTTAAAAAAAAACACTCTAGCGCTTTGTCCTGCCATGCTGTAAATCTGGAGGTTGTCATTTCGGTTGTCTCCTCCTTGACCAGAGTCGTGGATCAGAAAAAGGCAGCCAAATTCAGGAACAGGAACAGCAGTTCAGCACAGCAGCGTCAAGAGTGAACTTCCCAGACGCGTCAATTGCGCAAAAATACCTGAAATCAGGACGTCTGTCCCTTCAAATTACACGTTGGTAGAAAAATAAACCTTTACTTGATCTTCGGAAATATCTATAATCACTTATTTCTTTAAGAAGACGGCACACAATCTGGTTTGTCAGTGTGGTCGTTGCCTTGTCCAATGTTTGCAGTAATATCTCATAGAAACAAATGTGCGTTAAAATCTGTTTAGTCATCATTGATGCACGTTTGAAAAATATTGATTAACGTGTTTTCAAAATTGATAAAACAGTATTAGGCTTTGTTTTCATTTCTGCATTTCTCCCTGGGTATTCCCTGCAGCAGTCAGGCGTTTGGGCTTTTCTTTTGAAAATTACAAAGGATCGCTCTGCGTGAATTGACGGTGGCGCGCTCCCGTCTCAGCCCGTGTGTGTGTGTGTGTGTGTGTGTGTGTGTGTGTGTGTGTGTGTTTACTCCCATTTCTCTGTGTCTATGCGTCGACATCTCTGCTCCGTTCAGTCTGCTGCTGCTGCACATCCACAGCGGAGCCACCACGCCGAGGAGGCGGACCGACTGTAGCTACACCTCGGCCAGCGGTGCTGGATCATAGCGCTGGTGGAGGAGGGGGGCGGCAGCACACTGTGCTCTCCTTGCCCTTCCTAAACCGTGCACAGCCCCAAGCATCGAGGACACCACCATCACCTCAGCGCGTCCTGGAATAGTTTTGATTTTGTTTTCCTTTTTTCCTTTTCCTTTTTTTTTTGTGCCCAGACGCACCAAGTTGCAGCTGCAGAGGCGCACTTTTCTCCGTGGCTCCTCTCTCCTTTTGCGCTCACAATCCGACATGGAAGATGGTCCGTCTTCAACAAGCTGTTTCAGAAGGTTAACGGACTGTTTCCTGGGTGCAAGTAGGTATTTTTTTGACAAGCACTTGCAACGCGTAAAAAGACGATCTTGGCTGAAATTTACGCATAAAGTAGAAATCGCTTCATGAAGCAGATTCTCAAAACGCGGGCTGATTTGGGGATGTTTAATTTGCACTGGTCCTGCAGGCGTACGTTTGTTTGCCCATTTGTCTTCCCAACTTTATGAATGACAGATTGATAGCTGATCTGAATGGGTGGGGACTCCGTTGGAGGGCCAGGCAGGGCTGCGTTTCTGAGGGGGAAAATGTAGCGTGTGTCTCGGCAGATTTACAATAAAATCCAGAGCGTGGTTACGGCTCCCCGCTCGGGTCTGAGTTGCTCTGTGACAGAGGGGACAGTCAGCAGTTCTGCAATGAGACATGGCATGAAAAGGCGAAGCGAAGTGTACAGCAGGAGCCGGAGTGAGGACACAGAGAGTAAATAGCGTAGCCTGCTGCTTACCCCTCCAGAAAATAAATCTGGAAAATATCTTTGTAGAAATGTGACGGAGAATAATACGAATGATTCTGGGAGACAATATTACTATAACTAGCTTGCATTTTTTTCGGCCATAAAATTCATAGGTTTCTTATTCCATAGCTTAGTTTAGTGTTTTCATGTCAATTTTGGGGGTTATTTAGCTCTTTTTTCAGCACAGTGTCATCCATAATTTATTGTCTTTGAAAAAAATAACTATAAGAAATAGGGGCCAACATAAGAAAAAAGAAAGCTGAATAGTTTTCTATCACTACAGTAAAAAAAATTCCCTATATTCACCAATAATCTACACATAGTTCCTGAGCTTGTCCATGAATTTGGAATTTTCAGTATTTTTCAATATTTTAAAAAAATATTTTTTATCTGGTCCTATTAATAATTATTATATTCATAACTTTATTTAAATTACACCTTATAATGCATTTGTGCTTTGACAGACAATCTTTACAGTAGTGCTGTGGAAACTGTAGAAATTATTGCAATTAATTTTAACAGCCAGTGCGGCACATGAATAATGTCAGCGGCTACAGTTGTCTCAGTGGCACCTCGAGTGACCTTTAGTGGGAACCCTGTAATAACAAGTTAGCAGTTCAAGGCCTGGGATGCCGAATGGTTTCCAAAGTACACACATAGCAGTAAACTGCAGTCATGGAATGTATTATTGAGGTACAGTATGTAGGTATCCTGCCCTCACGCTGACCAAAAAAGGACAAGAATGTCAGATTTCACAAAGCTTCCACCCTCTTTGAATTTACAAAACAACAGTGGATTGGGGTTGGCTGCGGGCGTCTGAGTCGAGTACCTTAAAGTTGTTTCTACTGTAGGATGAGCTGGAATACTTTTTTTTAAGAAAAGACTCATTCAGAAATTGAAGTGAGAAAAAGTTCATCGGCGACTGTCAGATTGTGTTTGTGCGAGTATCATAGCTCACATTTATCCTGCTGCTCGTTTTTTCAAATGTTGTACAGCTGTCAATTAATCTGGGTTAAATGTGGGATTAACATGGCAAACTGTTTGCCTTCTCACTGCATGTTTCCCTTTTGATCAGTTCGGGATCAGGGCATAATTTGATTACACTTTATCCAAGGCTTTCGGTGGTGACAAAAACACATGAACACTTGCAGTTTGTGAACTAGAATATGAGTCATCATGTGCTCCGTATGTTTTTATAGCGCTATTTACACAGACCGCTTTCTACAAATATTAGACATGTGATAGATGGATCCAGCACAGGCCAGTGGAGAGCTTTGGATGTGGCAAAAAAAAAAAAAGTGTCATTTTGTTTTCTGGCAACTAGTGGTATGCTTACCCTCTTCTGCTGGTACTGGACCATCTGGTAAACCCAGTTCAACAGTTTGTCAGGACTTGTTCACACAATTGTGATCAGTGAGCTCATCCTGGGATATTATAGCTGCTTGTGGCTTCGCAGGAAATTATATATGCAAATGTGTTTGTGTGCATTGTTTGTGGATAGCTCTGGCCAGTGAGGGAGGTCAGCCCGGGTCAGCCCTAATGTGATCTCTCAGGCATTTTCAAACCCAATTGGCTGTCGACGGATTGCTTAACTCGGTGAAGAGGGCTGCATTGTCAGGCAGGACGTGCTCACGTTGGACATTTCCTGCCCCACTGCATGCCTTCTCTCTCACACTTCTCCCAGCGCAGGCACGAAATATATAAATACACGGGCTGCTTGATATGATTGGAATATGAAAATTAAAGTCTGATTGAAATTTGAATGACTAAATAATTCCAGGCTGGACTAAGCACATGCCAAATAGTTTCTCTCTTTGTGATTTGTCTCCAGTGTTGATTTAAACTCTCAGGAAATTCAAGCCAAAGAAAATGAGCTCGTTATGCAGTTCGAACCCCCCATTTTTTTATGTATTTTTTTTATGTCCTGATCTGAGCGGGGCTGGATCGGTGCCAGGGCACAGTGCATAATCTGAGTGGTGAAACAGATGACATTCTCCTCAAGGCGTCCATTGACCCCTTGTCAGCTTGTCATGGGTTAGTATCTGAGAGGATGGGAAAAGGCCACATGCATGTAGATTTCTTTACAACTTGTCCTTGTGTCAAGGCTCATAAAAGAACACGGCACTGGAGAAGATACAAGGATCTGTGGTTCTCATTATTGGGTCCCCACTGGCCCCTCTGCAGAGCGGCTGCAGAGTTCAGCATCAGACCAGATGTG